>NC_079422.1:19958939-20058939 GCF_026213295.1 Gadus chalcogrammus
CATTTGTAAGTATTTGATCATTTTTCTTCAACTATACTTTGATCCATACATTCCAGAGCAGCCCTTCTTGTTATGACCCACGGACGAATGACGTGGGCAGGCGCCCCCCCACCCCCTACCCCCCTGAAGCAGTTCAGCCACCAGACGATAACGCACATAATTGTGAGCCTAATGCTATCGTGCGTTATTGCTTTTTGATCGCCTCATAACCAGAACAGAAAACCCGCACAAGAGCCGATATGAGGGAACATATTAAGAAGCAGACACTAGCAGGCTCCATTCGGTTATTAACACAGATCTAATAACTGATGACTGACAGACCGCCATTCACGACGGGGCCGACATTGTGGAATAAAAAAAGGTTCAATCCGATGCAATACTATTTTTTGTTAATCCAGGTGTGTTCATGGCTGTGTGTGTGTGTGTGTGTGTGCGTGTGCGTGTGCGTGTGCGAGTAAGTAAGTAAGTAAAATGTATTTATAAGGCACATTTAAAAACAGTTTTCACTGTGTGTGTGTGTGTCTGTGTGTGTGTGTGTGTGTCCAACCCAAAACATTTGACGCAAGCCTTTATACATGTCTGATGCAAACAGCGAAACTGACTAAAGTGAATGTTTACTAGCTTTTCCCTGGCCCTCGGTTTTGCTCCCTTGCAACCCTGTCAGCAGAACACAAAAGGCCTGATTGGGCGCATGCAGACACATCCTCCCTCCGTCTGTTTCCACGAGATATCCTCCCGACACTTGACTTGACACCTACAACAATTTACACTCGTCTTTATTAGCGTGAGAACTGTAGAGGAAAAGTCCATGCATGGAACCCCCGAGTAGTGCTGGAGTAGTGTGTTTACAGGATTTGAGAAAAAAAATTTGCCACACCGAAAGCGAAATAACCATTGAAAGTCAAACTGCAAACGCGAGCCCTGCCTCTCTCTAGGCATGCAGGCGGGAACAGCTTCTTAATTACTTTTAATTTAAATATCCAAATGATACCTTTGAAATAACTCCGCATTAGCGGAGTAGGGCAGCCATTAGGATGCTAAGCGGGACTTGAGAGTGAGCCTCGTACCTAAATGCTTTTTAAGATGTGTGCTAAATCAGGGGAAGGCGCAGAGTGTGACCATCTGCTCAAAAGTTACGGGGCTAATGAGAACGAGAAGACAAACAGCCGATGATCAAGTGTCTGAGGGGATATTTCCTCAAAGACATCAGCATGGGGGGGATCACCCCGGACCAGGGATTAAACAAAGACCCCCACCCCACACACACACACACAAGCACACGCAAACACACAAACACACACAAACACTGCCCTCTGGCCCTATAATAAATCAAGGCCTGTCAAAGCCTGGAGTATCTTTCGGTTTCGGGGGAGTGACAGCCATATACAGAAGCTGTAAGTCGCAGGCAGAGCTTAAAGTACCAAATCCCTCAGCTGACAGACAAGGGTCGCCTTGACAGTTGTTATTAGGGGGATTGAAGGGGGAGGAGGGAGGGGCTAGGCAAGGGGGGGAGGGTCAGGCGTTTTAATAGACACCCCCGCCACGCGCAGCACTCCCCACTTGTTTTCTCTGCGAGTCCGGGCTCCTTAAAGAAGGTCTTCTTGTGAGAAGCGGCTTTGATTCCAGCCCTCCTGCGGTGTGCACACTGGGGTGCGGAGACACGGGGAGGAAAGTGGTGGAGGCACAGCGAGGAGAGCGGCGGAGACACAGCGAGGAGACAGTGAAGACACAGCGAGGAGTCAGTGAAGACACAGCGAGGACACAGTGAAGAGAAAGTGAGGAGAGCGGTAAAGACACAGCGAGGAGAGCAGTGAAGACACAGCGAGGAGACAGTAAAGACACAGCGAGGAGTCAGTGAAGACACAGCGAGGAGTCAGTGAAGACACAGCGAGGAGTCAGTGAAGACACAGCGAGGACTCAGTGAAGACACAGCGAGGAGTCAGTGAAGACACAGCGAGGAGTCAGTGAAGACACAGCGAGGAGTCAGTGAAGTCACAGCAAGGAGACAGTGAAGACGCCAGCCCTACACTGCTAGGCCGTTGGGCTCCTGTTTCAGCAAAGAGACGATGGAAAGCGTCAGGGGGACGTCATTATCATCACCGATCATGGTCCGCGTGAACAGCATTCAATAAAGGCCTTTGTTAAGGGGGGAAACAAACCCTCAAATAGAGAGTTGGGCTCTTCCTTCATAAGCCCTGGTGCAGATTCTCTTTCTTCGTGGTAATGACCGTCTTCGAGAAGTGATGAATCCGTTTCGTTTTTTCGAGGACTTGATTCAGCGTTTTTCTGTCCCTGGGATAATGCGTATCCTTGGCAGAAGGCTCAGTTCAATAGCCTATTGTAACCGCGATTCAACCGGAATTGTTTAATTTACCCCCCCCAATCTCTTCCCACACAAACTGGCCTGCCAACAGTGGGCTTTGGAGACTTTCTGCTGAATCCTCAATAGAGCCCCCCCCCCCAAACAATGCAGCCAACTTCTTCGTCAACCTAAATACAGGCCAGTATCACTCGGTTCGTGACGGTTCCTAAGATGGTGAACCATCTCGGCCTCACTCAGCCACCTGAACCGCTGTCTGGTGGATCATCCACACTTCCGGACACAGGGGGACTTCACACTAAAAGTGTCACTAAGCAACATGATACACTATCAGATGGTGGAACGAGAAGGTGGACTTCCAAAAATAGAAACATTTATTACGGTTAGGCTATGGATCTAAATACACCAGCGGTGGTTGGTGGTGTGCTGGATGAGGCACGCCGGTGGACCCGTGCCTGCCAAGTAATGACGGAGATTAACCACGTAGATCAACGCCTTTGCGGTGCAGAAAGACAAGCTGAGCTGGGCTGAGCGCCGCAAATCTCCGTCACCTGCCACACGCTTCGACTGCGAGCGAAACGCCAGTTTGGTGGCTGTTGTTATCCTCGTTCTTTCATCTCAAATGAGTTTCAGCGTTTCTGGGTTTGTTTTGGCGGGTTTTCCGTGCTTACTGACGAAAAACGTGATTAGCCTAACGAGGACATCTTCGTTTCTCAATGCAACCCCATCTAAAAGGGTCCCCCTATTCATCATAAATAATGGCCCCACTCGCAATTACCTCCCCCGAGCCGATATTCAAATCCTGCTTCTGATGAATATGCCACAGCTGTCAGTCGTCGCTGTGTTTCTTTTGAAAATGAATGAATCCATTTCAATCAGTGTTTTAATAGTGAGCTGCTTTTAATGTCGTTACCGGAGAGTACCTGTCCATAACTATGAACCCGGGTTAATATTGATCCAAATTAGATATAAATGTGTGTGATCTGTGGAAGCCTCTGAGCTGAAAAAGGCTGGCAAAATATTAGCGACGTTTCAGAGTACATGCGAGAACTGTCTTCATACCTTCGTAGAAGATCTTGAAGCCGCTGTTGGAGCGGCTGTTGTCAGTGGTGAAGAGCAGGTACAGGAAGTTGCCGCTGCTGAACAGGAACTGAGGCACGTGGGTTCCGTTGAATGAGCCAATCAGAGGGGAGAGTAGGTTGGGCCCGTCATGCACTTCCAAGAAGTCATAACTTAACTCGGTCTGGAACCTGAAATCAAGGTAAAGAAAATAGATATACATGGTAATAATATATAATTAAGGGAGAGTAGAAAATGGTTACATTTGGACGCTCAGAAGAAGGCATGTTCTATACTTGGAGTGCTGTTTGTAAAAACACAATTAAACGCACACGCACACTGAAACAGTTGGTATAGCAAAATGTCTTAAAACTTTAACTAGCTGGAGGGGGCAGAGATCTGGGCATGTTTCCAACAATATTTCCTCCTAAACTTTGGATTTCAGCAATCAATATCGCAGCGAATATCGACAGTTGCTGTTTAAGGACATACAAAAAAATACATACTGTACATACACGTCAACATATATAAATATTTCACACACAGACACACACACACACACACACACACACACACACACACACACACACACACACACACACACACACACACACACACACACACACACACACACACACACACCCACCCACCCACCCACCAGCGGTCCGAACCCATACGGATCGCCGCTCCTCCGTACCTGTCGAAGCTGATCTTGACGGAGCGTCCCGCCTCCGTCTCGATGACCCACTCGCAGCTCAGGGAGTCTTTGTAGTAGCCCGGCCAGCCGGGGGACAGCAGGACCCCCGAGGCCCCCGAGTAGTGACCCCCGCACGGAGCTGCATGCAGGGGGGGGGGGGGGAGGAGGGGAGGAGCAGACACAGAGGCACCGCGGTGAGGAGCAGGAACACAATGCAATATATATAGAGAGAGAGAGAGAGAGACAGAGAGAGAGAGAGAGAGACAGAGAGAGAGAGAGAGACAGAGACAGAGAGAGAGAGAGAGACAGAGAGAGACAGAGACAGAGAGAGAGACAGAGAGAGAGAGAGACAGAGAGAGAGAGAGAGACGGAGAGAGAGAGAGAGAGAGAGAGAGAGAGAGAGAGAGAGAGAGAGAGAGAGGGAAGCAAGTGCTAGAGAGAAACATAAACCAGGGAGGCAGGTGAAGGAGGAGAGCAGGAGACAGGAGGAGGTGGGGCAACGACGAGAGGTGAAGGAGACGGGAAAAGTAGTGGGAGGAAGGAGGGTAGGAGAGAGAGAGAGAGTAAGAGGGGGAGTGAAGTGACGAGGAGGCAGAGAGAGAGAGCCATAGGTGTTGAGGAGGAGCGAAGAATATAGAATGGGCTGAGAGAAGGGGTGAGGAAGGAGGATGGGGAGATAGGGAGAGGGGATAAAAGATGGAAGAAAATGAACAATGGAGAGTGATTGGTCGGGACTGGAGGGGAATGGAGAGTGATTGGTCGGGACTGGAGGGGAAGGAGTTTATGGATGGGAAGAGGAGCCCGGTGGGTTGAATAGAGGAGAAGGGTGGCGGGGGGGGGTGGGGATGGAGGTAAGAGGTAAGGCGGAGATTAGGGGAGGGAAGAGTCGGAGGATAAAGGGACAATCAGGCGGGAGGCAGGGATGCAATTTGGGAGGCAAATGAGGAGAAAACGAGGAGCAGGTCGAAGAGAATTAAAAGAGGGGGCCGCCCCGGCCCCAACCACAAACAAGTCAGCGAGTGTTGGACGAAAAACAGGGAGAGATGGAGGGATTATACATAAACATAGCAGACGCTGAAGTAAAAACACATTAAAGAACAGAAGGACTTTTAGCAACCGCAGGAAACTTTAACAGCAAGATTAACGAGAAGCCTTCAAATTATAATATGTCCCATAAAAAGAAAAATTAAGGATAACATAATCAAATTAAATAGGATCTTCCTTCTATATCGGCAGTATTGCAAAGAGGATGCTCGTCAGTTCTGTTTTGTGGAGTATTTCAGTCTGCTTTGATTATATTACGGAATAGTGTTGCTCACTTAACCCGCACTCAGGCAATGGTTGACTCACAGATTTAATTATCTTATTAATCAGTCACAATAAATCAGGCCTATGTTTTATGGTTGCGTAATTTTATAGTTTTTTTTATGATGACCGCCGGGGATTTAAGCTCTCTGTGATGATTAGCATCCTCATTGGACGCTGTGTTATACATTCCCAGTTTCCCAGTCTCTCCCAACAAACTACGTTCAACCGGGGGTCCGGGGGGCCGATGATGATGAGGAGCTAGCGGGGGGGGGGGGGGGGGGGGGGGTACCTTCACACTTGGGGATTAGTCCGCTCCACATGGCTTTCCCCTCGGCCAGCTGGCAGGTGATGGTGTCGGCTCCCTGGGTCTTGATGAAGCCTTCCTCGCACACCACCGCGATGGAGCTGCCCAGCTGGAAGCTGTCTCCGAAGCGCCGAGCGTTGATGGGAACGCCGGGATCGGGGCACTCGTTGTGCCCGAACGCTGAGGGAGGGAGGGGGGCGGGGGGAGGGGGGGAGGAGGGAGGGAGAGGAGAGGAGGGAGAGGAGAGAGATTACGCAACCTAAGTATCGGCTCTTTCAGTGTTTTTGGGGGGGTTCTTGCAGGGAGATTAAAAATGTTTTTTGCTGTGATCGTCTTTGATCCCAGGCTACGGTTCCCCTCTCATACCTGATGAAAGTCCCTGTGAAGATGATATCTGGTACCTTAGGTTATATATCTATATATTAAAGTCCCTGTGCATAAGATATCAGGTGCTTTAGGTTAAATACATATAGATTAAAGTACCTGTGAAGAGGATATCAGGTACTGCAGGTTATGTATCTATAACCTAAAGTACCTTTGAAGATAATAACAGCTACTTTAGGTTAGGGTGACATATATCCTGTACTGCTTGTCGGCACTTTCCTTTCAACCATTATGGGATAAGTGTATAAATGTCAATAAGGACATGGTCGGCAAAGGAGCAATATGTTATTATGGTAAACCTATTTCTGTTCTGTGGCTTTTATGTTATTCATTTTCGTGTAACAATATTAGCGCAATGTTATTCAAGCGAACACACACACACACACACACACACACACACACACACACACACACACACACACACACACACACACACACACACACACACACACACACACACACACACACACACACACACACACACACACACACACGTTGACCCACTGCTGTAGGTGATGTTGAAGCCGCGGCCCGACATGGAGTGGTCTGCCTGGAACTCCAGCTGCAGGACGTTGCTGTTGGACGTCAGGTGGGAGGGCACCTCCGCCCCGGAGTAGCGTCCCAGCATGGTGGCGCCCGACTGCTCGCCGCCGTCCTTGATGGTCAGGAAGTCGTAGGGCGGCTCCAGGTCGAAGTCGTTGAAGGCCAGGTGGATGCGCGAGCCCGGCTCCGAGATGATGAGCCACACGCAGTTCAGGTTGTTCCCGTAGCCCTCGGGGTAGTCCGGGGACAGCACCGTGCCCATCGGCGCCGTGAAGTTGGAGAAACACGGGACTGGGGGCGGGGGGGGGGGGGGGGGGAGGGGAGAGAGACAAGAGGGCGGGAAGAGAGACGGAACAAAACGGTTTAGATTTTTTTAAACGTAGGAAAAACACGGTACTGAGAAACGACAGGGAAAAGAGAGAAGAGGGGGTGCAGAGAAGGTCCAGGGCAAAGACAGAGCATGGGTCCAAAGGAAGCCACGCTTTCCTTCGAGTGTGTCCTGATTACAGGGTTCTTGTTTAAAGGTGACAAATTATACCACCAGGTGTGAGTGTGATTAGTCGTCACAAGCGCTTTGAAAATCTGCCTCTTCTGACGTCACAAGTGGGCGCGTCCACCTAGATGTGTGCTGGATAGATCAGTCAACCAGCCTACCCAGTGGACTGTAGCAAACGTAGCTCATCTATCCGTCATACATCTATGTGGACACGCCCACTTGGGATGGCAGAAGAGTCCGATTTTCAAAACGGCTTGTAACGGATAATCACACTCACACCTGGTGGCATAATATGTCACCTTTAAGTATTAAGTGAACTGACGGCGGGGGGTAGATTAGATTGAACATTTGGAAACAGAGTTTAGAGGCAAGACCGAGAGAGACAGAATAAAACTGTCGATTTTTTAAAACGCGGTTTGCCAAGTTCTTTTCCATCCCCTCCCTCCAGGAAAAAAGGTATAATACGAAAACATGTTCGAGCAACGCATCTAAACCCCCCGGGTTCGTGTTTTTGGAGTGCTCCACGGCTACACGGAGCAAGCCGAAGCGTGAAGAACAATGACAAGAGAGCGGCAAGTGGAGCACACACTTGCCGCAGCAGTGGAGCAAACCACAGTATCCTCATGGCAGCCAAATGGTTCCAGTGGAGTGGTACGATACAATAGAAGACAACAGCTTTCCAACACTAAAACACTTCCAGTCATGGGCCAAGACCGGTCAGGGCACTACATAGCGATAGAAGGAGGGAAGATTCTTCTTTAGGACGGATGGGCTCAAGAATATAAACGGATAACGGGTGTGGTCCGTTCGCTAAGCTCAGAAGGTAGACGCTAGTTCGATCCCCGGTTCCTCCTAGCAGAGTGTCAAGGTGTCCCTGAGCAAGACGCGTGTATATGCGTCTGTAATACGTGCATGGTTGACTCCTCCCTAAATGTGTGTATGTGTGTGTAATACTTGCATGGCTGACCCCGCCGTCGATATAAGTGTATGATGGTTGGGAGTCACTTTGGATAAAAGCATCTGCTAAATGGCCTCAATGCAAACGTCAATCAAAAACGAGTATGTCAAAGTGCTATTCAAACATACATACGTCGCTGTGTTATTCATTCACACATCCAGGCTACATCTCAATCAAAGCATATTCCTCCCCCCCCCCCATAACCCCCACCTCCCCCCACAGATAACTGCTTTAACATTTGCGTTGGCATCAGAGCGCGGCGCCGCCTCCACTCACATATGCAGATGGGGATATTAGCGGACCACTGATTGTTGTTCTGGCACGTGATGGTTCTCTCGCCGATCAGCTCGAAGCCAAACTGGCATTCGAAGCGGAGGACGTCCCCGTTCAGGAAGCCCCCGCCCTCTTTGTAGCCGTAGAGCGGAGTGCCCGGGTCACCGCAGCTCTCCTTGTCAATCTCTGCGGGGGAAGCCAGGCAGAACATTGGAGGAAGGAGGAGGGGGGGGAATGGCAATGTGTATAATGCAGGGGCGAGGGATCCGGAGCGTCTGAGGAAGTATTTGTGGTGAGGTCATCTTTATCTTTAGGAGTGCAGAAGTCTAATCCCCTTGGCTCCGAAAAGGGTTTTTGGAAGTCCGGGTCCTTTTCAACCGAGGAAGGTGACGGATGGATGGGCAGACGGATGAGAGAAAGACAGACAGACTGACAAACAGAGAGACTGACAGAGACACAGGGAGGCCAACAGAAAGAATGATGACAAAGACAGAGAGACAGAGAGGCCGACAGAAAGAATGATTACAAAGACAGAAAGACTGACAGACAGACAGACAGACAGACAGACAGACAGACAGACAGAAGGAAAGAAAGACGACAAAGACAGAAAGACTGACGGACAGACAGAAGGAATGTCGACAAAGACAGAGAGACTGACAGACAGACAGACACACGGTCAGACAGAAAGAATGATGACAGGAGGACGACAGGAAGACAGACAGAGCGCCAGAAAAAAAAGAATAGAGGAAAGGACAAGTTTGACTGGCTGCACAGAGCCACACCGAGCAGCCGTTGCTATCAGTGCCAGGTAGTGTACCCTTGTAGTTGATCTTGAATCCGATGGAGCCCACACTCTCATCAGACTGGAGATGGAGCCACATCTGATGGGATAAGCTGACAATCAGGTCAGGAACAAAGCTTCCGGTCAACCTGCAGGGAAGGTGCGGCACAAAGACACAGCAGGGGTCGGAAAGAGATCCACGCTTTTATTTTGAATGTGTCCTGATTGCAGCGTTATCTATTTTTAAGTATCAAGTGAACTGAGAGTGGCGGGTACATTGGTTTCAACATTTAGAAAGAGGGTTTGGAGAGAGATATTCTAGTAATTTCTGTCAGTTTGACGTCAAAACATGACTTAATTTTTAATGATTTATTTTTAGTTCTACCATTCAAATGGTGGTTTGAGGCCCGTGGGATGGGTTGAATATGAACTACTTACACTTGAATGACCGTCTTAGAGTCGCCAACCTCCCCACCGTCGCCGATGGTCAGCGAATCATAGCCGATCTCCAGATCAAAGTCCTCAAAGTTGATCTGGATAACCTGTGAGAAGGTTAATTTAAAATCAGAATACTAATATACTATATTAAACCATTCCCTTTGGCTTTAATATCGCGGCTTAAATTTCTTGACATAAAAAATGTCTTTATTATATTTTAAGTATCCCCTCAACCAACTTTGCAAGTTCAGCATTAATTTCAAATGATCCCTGATATGATATTTTAATCATCCGGCATTTATGCATGAGATTCAAAACATACAAACAGCTAATCATTTCCATAAGCCGTCCTTGGAGAGAAACTGTTTGCCAAAAAGCTGAGGCGAGTCTGTTTAGGCAGAATACGCATATTTTACATATTACTTATACATATTTTAAACATGTTTTAGACCACCGCAGATCAGACAATGCAACTAAATCCCTTCTCTAGTACCCTCACCTATCCCCCCCCCACCCCACCTCCGATCTCATCAACTCTGATGCGTTCCCATGCATTCAGGCACATTCAGACCCTCAATGAATAATGCAGACACTAACTAAATCTCAGGGAGGCGAGCAGAATAAGAGGAAGTCAGGAGCCAAATGCCTGGCAAAAATCCTCCCACAACACATCTATTTCCTTGGCAAGAGAGTGAAGCATACTCTGTTTCCCTGCCATAACCTCCCCCTCACCAACCCCCCCCCCCCCACCCCCCCCGCATCCAAAGGGCACCACAAACAATCTTCAGAGGGGAAATGAACAAATTGACAGTGGCATGACTTCACATTCGTTTTGGAGGCAGAAATCAAATATTGAGACACAATCACAGTCAGATGGAATTTTAGAGTCTCTGTTGACCAAAAATAATTGCCTGCTCGCGTACTGCGCTTATAAATCTTTGTCAGCTGCCGCTGCTGTCCCGGATCCTTTCCCTACATTCTCCCCTCCAAGTGCACATAAAACCAGAAAATTAAAGCCTGCTCTGTGATTATGTTGGCAGCGGTTGCAAACACTTCCAATGAGGGAAACAAGGGTTGCCCGACAGCAGCCATAGTAGAATCCATCCCTGCCCAAACACAGGCTTTACCCCAAACACAGGCTCAGCTCCTACACACACGGCGCCATGTTGCTGCAGTTATTAACGCCGGCAGCAAATGGAAGAAGAGTACGGTTTAGTCTTTGGCTTTCTACTATCTGGCCCCGGGAAAGCCAATCTCTGCAGACTACACAGAAAAGCCGAAGTGGTTGTAATTCACCTACAAAGAAATTATCATAATAATATTCAGACAAAAATACCAGACCGACTCAACAGTCTGGGACTTTTTTTCCGTTGTCTGGTTAACGTTTCATTCTTTCGGTTGGCACTCGGCCGCCATTGAGAGAGCTCTATGAGCATCAGTGGGTTATTATTAACAGTGAGCTAACACCACAATGAACACGGCCGTCTGTAGAGCACCCCGATAGGAGTGATTCGAGCCAGATGTTTTGTTGAAGAGCAAATAATTAGCATTAGTTGAACAGCTTTGACCTCTTCACTTTGGGGGACTGTGTGATCACATTCAATCGCCACCTCCCTCCATAACACTTCCCCATCGACGAGGACGCCGGCCAACCGGGCGCTGCCAACAGCCATAGTCCGTCGATAATGAAAGTGAAAGTGATTATGCACCCGCTGCGTACGAATGTCGTTCTGATGGCAGAGAAACAATGGCAGATTTCGGGAGCAGACACGGTTATATTGTAGCCTGTTTCACCTCTATCCTCGCCCAAAAAACATAAAAGGTCCCAGATTATACCACCAGATGTGAGTTTGATTAGCCGTTACAAGCCGTTTTGAAATTCTGTATCTGGTGACATCACAAGTGGGTGTGTCAACCTAGATGTGTTCTGAATAGATCAGTCTACCAGCCTACCCCAGTGGACTTTAGCAAAGGTTGCTCATCTATCCGTCATACATCTAGGTGGACACACCTTATTGTGATGTCACTAAAACACAGGAAGAGGCAGATTTTCCAAACGGCTTGTAATGGCTAATCACACTCACACCTGGTCGTATAATAATATGGGACCTTTAATGCAGCCATTAAAAGATAGGCCCGGGAAGAAAAATGATGCTGGAGGATGCACCTACTTTCCGAAGAGAAATGTTTCACAGGTGAGAGTTATAGGGTCGTAGTTCAGCCGTTCAGCGACTATAAAAAGGAAAGAAGCGCGATGCATTTACATTATATGCTAATTGCTGAGGAGCTAATATGCTCAGTCATTGGAGCTAGAATGGTTCATTTAACCTTCTGTGACTCACGCTATCCTGGGATTTCCACTACAACTGCACTAATTCATCACTGCGATGAAAATCCTGCCCTTGTAAATAACATGCAGACTCTTTAAAAAAAAAAAACGAAACTTTACAGCGAGCTGTAAAGATTTTTCATGATCCCATTCATTAGCATTTAGAGGTCAGTTTCGGGCAAATGATGACCCTCGCCAAATTGTCGATTACAACAGATGAATACACTCGCTCCTTAACACATTTACACTCAGGGCATTTAGCAGACACTTTTATCCGAACAGACTTACAATAAGTACATTTGTCAGAAGAAAGAGATACAATATATCGCCGTAGGCACAGTAAGGATGTTCATAGAACCAAGTGCCAAGCACTAACAATTGTTAGGTTAACCCATTCCCCGTACACAAAAAGATAACTAGGATAAGATACTAGACAAAGCTAAGTACGTTTCTTTTTAACCCAATAGTTGCATGCACACAACGCAGTTCAAACACTAACAATCGCGTTCGATATGGATAGATCTAGCAGGTGCCTGGGCAGAGGAGCCAATACCACCTCCAGCTTCCAGCCATCCTGCACCATTACCCAGGTAGCCAATGCTGCTTAAGTCCTGTAAAGCAGAACTAACGCCACCGCAACACATGAACCAGAGCCCTCCAGCGAAGCGGTCGCAGGAACACCTCTGTGATCTCAAGGATTTCAACGTGGCAGTGTGTTACACAACCCACGCTTGTGCTCAGAACAACCAGAACGCTCCAGATTACTGGGCCTATTGTGACTGTCTGAAGTCATGGCGGGTTAGATGTTGTCTCTATTCCAATCTGCACATGCCGCTTCAAAACAAAATGGCATATCAGTTCTAAAGCTATAGCGCTTAAGTGTGTGTGAGTCTCACTACGTTGATGTGAGTGGGTGTGCACGTTGCTGATGTGTGTGGATATACGGCGCTGATGTGTATATGTGCACAATGATGTGTGTTTGTTTATGTGCAAAATTATGATTTGCGTGTGTGTGCACAGTGCTGATCTGTATGGGTGTGCACAGTGCTGATGTGTGGCTGCATGTGTGTGTGCACAGTGCTGATGTGTATGTGTGTGTTCACAGTGCTGATGTGTGTGTGTGTGTGTGTGCGTGCGTGCGTGCGTGCACAGTCCTGATGTGTTTGTGTGTGCAGGGTGCCGATGTGTGTGTATGTGCACGGAGGTGATGTGTGTGTGCACGGTGGTGATGTGTGTGTGTGTGTGTGTGTGCACGGTGGTGATGTGTAAGTGTATGCACGGTGCTGATGTGCACGGGCAGAGGGAGGTTTAAGGTTGATCAGGGACTGCAGTATGTCTCGGGTGCATGCATTCTAACAGAAACAGTGCAAGCCACACAGCCTAACAAGAAATAGCATGCAAGCGCACTATGGGTTCAAGCTAAATCTCTTTTGCATTAATGTCAGCGCATACAGTTTTCAATCTGCAATTTATAGCCAACGCAACCTCAAGGTCTAATTAAACTGTTGCCTCTGTTCTTCACAATCAAATATATAGGCTGTGTTCTGTTATGAAGTCACCTTCCCTCTTAAATCCAGGGTGGCAACTTGGATAAGCCAGCCAGAGTAAGCCACTTCCCCAAACACATGATTCGCTTGCTAGCTTGAGCACTGGGTCTGCCTCGCCTTGTGGAAGACTCCAGTCAGGCATGCTGAGTGCAGGTGTAGAGTGTGTGCAGGTAGCCCGGGAGGTAGTTCGACGGACAGATAGGTCACCCAATCATTTAATTTGGACCATATGAAACTATTAGGTAGGCTTCTTATTGGCCTGTGACAGCCCCAGATACCAATTCTACCAGTACGTGTTGAATGAGAATTTAAACAAAAATAGATTGCCTACCGTCGATATTTCCATCTTAGATTAATCATGAGCTAACGCCGCCTACCATGTCATCCCACGGTTTTGATTACTTTATAACAGAACACTATTGTGCCGTCAGTATTTTTGCACATTATTTCTCCAATGATAATAATCATGAAAATGTTATAAAAATATATAAATACATATTTATATGCTCTTAAATAAAACAGAAAATAGTGCTGCAAATAGAATTTGCAGCACAAGTAAAGTGTGATATCACGCTGGTATTAGGACGCACGCAGAAGCACAGCACAAAAAAAATGTGTGTACATTATTATTCTTTTTGTCATGGCTTATTGCAGTGAGAGCCCGCACTGGTCTTAACCTAACCCTTGTGGGCTGAAGGCGAAACCCAACATGTCCGCCAACAAGAAACTTCTCCTGAACAGCCCGACCACCACCGCCTGCACGGCACACTGGCCTTTGGTTGTGTTGGTGGGGGATTACGGTGTTCACCGGCCCGTTCTGCCATCAGCCCCAGGTCCCTGTGATAGAACGGGCCTCATTTCCCCGGGGTTTTACCTTGTTTGGGTCGCTGGCGCTGATGATCCACACACACTGGGAGTTGCTCTCGTACTGGATGGGGAAGTTGGGGGAGGTGAAGGTCCCCGAGGGGCCCTGGAGGTTTGAGCCGCAGGTCTTCACTGCTCACACAGACAGAGAGAGTCATACACAACACACACATACACACAAACACACACACACACACACACACACACACACACACACACACACACAGAGTCGTACACATACACACAGAGACAGAGTCGGTTATACGCACACGCACATACACAAACACACACACACACACACACACACACACACACACACACACACAAACACACACACACACACACACACACACACACACACCCACAGACATGCGCACACATAGATGCAACCACCCACACACACACACAAGTGCACAGACATTCGTAGACAAACACAGACATGCGCACACACACACCCTCAAACACACACACGGAAACAGACACACACACAAACGCGCACACACTTACACACCAGCTGGTATATTGGGTGGATTTGTAATCATAAAGTTTACATTTAATGTTCAACCTCAGAATACGTGTTCCTAAAGTTTGACGGTAAGTTAGGAAAGGGAAAGGTGAGAAAGGGTCACTTTTATGTTATTTACTTAAAGACATGACAATACCCTAATTACTACCATTAAACAAATACCTTTCTACCAGTCCACATTACATGAGCAGAACAGCACCCTGGCCGTGGCACTGAAGTCCCCGCTAACCCCAGCTCTGTAATCACTGTTCCCATCCGTCACATTAGAAAGGAGCTCTGGGCAACGTGAGGTGAATCAAATAACACGTTGGTTTTATTTATTTAACTTTTTTTTCCTCCTTTCATTCTTTTTTTTTTTTACAAATAGTAAAATTAGAACGCGGCTGCGACAGAGAGAGCCATGAATAATTAACGGGGCCCTTCCTTCCTCCATCACAGCGAGGAGCTCGTTGTCCGGAGGCTCAGCTTTAATCAACCCTTCCTCTCCTCATGTCTCGTCCCTCTCTCACTCTGTCCATGTCTCTCTCCCCCCGTCTCTCTCTCTGTCCATGTCTCTCTCCCCCCGTCTCTCTCTCTGTCCACCATGTCTCTCTCCCCCCGTCTCTCTCTCTGTCCATGTCTCTCTCCCCCAGTTTCTCACTCTCTCCATGTCTCTCTCTCTGTCCATGACTCTCTCCCCCCGTCTCTCTCTCTGTCCACCATGTCTCTCTCTCCCCCTCTCTCTCTCTCCCCCTGTCTCTCTCTCTGTCCATGTCTCTCTCTCTGTCCATCTCTCTCTGTCCATCTCTCTCTCTCTGTCCATCTCTCTCTGTCCATGTCTCTCTCTCTGTCCCCGTCTCTCTCTCTGTCCATGTCTCTCTGTCCCCGTCTCTCTCTCTGGCCATGTCTCCCCCTCTCTCTGTCCCCGTCTCTCTCTCTGGCCATGTCTCCCCCTCTCTCTGTCCCCGTCTCTCTCTCTGGCCATGTCTCCCCCTCTCTCTGTCCCCGTCTCTCTCTCTGGCCATGTCTCCCCCTCTCTCTGTCCCCGTCTCTCTCTCTGGCCATGTCTCCCCCTCTCTCTGTCCCCGTCTCTCTCTCTGTCCATGTCTCCCTCTCTCTCTGTCCATGTCTCCCCCTCTCTCTGTCCATGTCTCCCTCCCTCTCCCTCTCTCTCTCTCTCTCTCTCTCTCTCCCTCTCTCTTTCTCTCCATGTCTCCCCCTCCCTCCCTCCCTCACCCTCCCCCTCTCACCCTTGCAGACGGGCCTGTGGTCGCTCCAGGCGGCGAACACCTCGGCCACGCGCTGGCAGCTGATGGTCTTGGAGCCCTGCAGCACGTGGTCCTCGTTGCACGTGAACTGAGCCGTCGCTCCGGTGCTGGAGAAAACCAAACAGTAATTTCGTCTCCCGTTATTATTTCCCTTTTTATGGAAAATGACAACATTCACAGGAACAGAATTTTCCACGAGCGAGAAAAACAATTTGTGTTGCAATTATTCGCACTGTGGAGATTGGCCAACAGGTTCCTATTGGACGGTGTGTGTAGGTTCGGTTCAAGAGTCATGAGTGTATTCGTTCCCAGCGTGGCATCAGAGTCCATAATTCAGGGAACAAAGTCAAAAGTGTAATGAAACGGATTTGCTTTCATCTCTCTCTGACCCAGTTCACTGGCTGGTTCTGCACAGAAAGAAAAATAGATTTAATGTACTCTTGGTTGGGAGTAGTAGCCAGTGAACCAGTAGAGTTGGTGTGTGTGTGTGTGTGTGTGTGTGTGTGTGTGTGTGTGTGTGTGTGTGTGTGTGTGTGTGTGTGTGTGTGTGTGTGTGTGTGTGTGTGTGTGTGTGTGTGCGTGTGCGTGTGTCGGAAAGCATGAAGGGGTTCCATGGGGAGCAAGGAACTTGAGAGAAGACCTCATGGGAGATCACAGGGCAGTTATCTACAGGCCGGTATCTTCAGACCCACGGTCATCCTGCTCACTGAGAAGACTCCCTTAACGTGCTGCTGGGTATGAGTGAGTATCTGGATCCGTCTGTCTCTGCCGAGGTGATATAAACTGATGCATTATTCAAGTGTGATATGCATTCGTTTGTGAGAAAGAAACTGCTGCAGAATTATTTATGTACACATATTCTTCTGTTTGTGTGTGTGTGTCTGTGTAGTTGTGTGTCCATGTCTGTGTAGATGTGCGCGCGCGTGTGTGTGTGTGTGTGTGTGTGTGTGTGTGTGTGTGTGTGTGTGTGTGTGTGTGTGTGTGTGTGTGTGTGTGTGTGTGTGTGTGTGTGTGTGTGTGTGTGTGTGTTTGTTCGTTTGTGTGTGTGTGTGTTAAAAGTAATTTCATTCTGAACCCTGGCACACAATTATTGAGGATTATAACATTGTTACAATCTAACACACTTTATATTCTGATATAAATCCCCCTTACAAACCAAAAACTGGCACTCCAACAACAAATTAATAAATCACCAAAAACAGAACTAGATATTTACAAGTAAGCAATAAGTATTAATGCCTACAACTTTTCGAGAAACACAAACAGAACCTTAAAACGTATTTATTTATTAATTAAACTTAGCTAATTAAGGTTTAATCAGCTTCATCTAAAAGGCATTGGAGGGGATATATAACGGAAGACCCCAGGGTCGCCAGGAGCCATCACATGACCACTTCCCTTTGGACCGACGGTTCTACCTCAGCCCGTTCATAGGAGCTGCGGACTCACCTGAAGTCGGTGCCAATCCGCTTGCCATTCTCGGGCTCCCCAGGGTCGGGGCAGTAATTAGACACCTGCTTGATTCCGCCTTCATTCACTGGAGAGGAAACGACAGAGAGACAGAGAGGGGAAGAGAGAGGGAGTTAGAGGGAAAAGGGTACATTCTCCTCGTGCCCGAGATTAATACGTCTGGCGGTTTGAGTAACGCCACAGTCTCACAAAATCAGTCTTGAGTTTAACATTCTAGGGACTCATCGCAAACCAGCCCCAAATCTTGTGGAACTGGGCATTTCACGTTATTTTGCGACTCATTTGCGTCAATCAATCGTGACGTTGGAGGCAGCGATCTTCAAGCGCTTAATTAACTGTAAAAACAAAGTTGGCCACCATAACTTCGCTTTTCCAGGTGGGAAGAGATTAGAAACATAAAACCACATCACATTCGGACACCGAAGCTCTACTTAAAGTGCCTATAAAGGTTCCAAAGCCAACACCCCCACCAGCCACAGTAGAAATACACTTCTTAAAATCCCCTTCCGAATTAGCTAGGCTACGAGACAGGAAATAAGGCATAACTCCACCCCTTTCTGTTTTGGGTTTCCTGCCAATGTGTCAACAACACTTTAGGTTGTTTGTACGGTTGTCTTTTCATTTAAAGAAGGCGTTGAATGTGAAGTAGGGGAGTGCATTGAGATCTCATCCTCCTCAAAGCAATGGGGGATTCGTCTGCTCTTTGCGCTCCTCATTTCTTGCCCACGGTGTTGCGTTCAAACCCTCCGCCCCACATGAGAGTTATCAAAGTGAACAAAAGGGAAAAGGCAAGGCCTCTTCTCCTCACCAGACGTAATAGAAGAAATCTATCTGGGCCCAAAAGGGACTTAAAGAGGATTAAATAACCTCCAACTACATCGCAGGAGCCGCAATATTCACTCGGCAAAGCTTTCCATACATACTAATGGTCTCCGTAGCCCAGATAAAAGCCTCCCAGATGGAATTAAATATATTCCATACCTAGGAAAATACACAGGTTTCCATGAATAAAAGTCAGTGTATATGAATAAAAAAAAAAAAAGCCACATTTCTATGGCAAGATATTGTGGCAAATAAAAGAAGGAATCAAATAAAGAAGTTGGCTGGAAATGAAATCCAGGAAAAGGGTGATATCACTCTGGCATTAAGACATCAGACGCAAGGAATCGTAAATATTCAAAGCGGGTAACGCTCTTTCTCAATTACAACCACTCAAGTTAATTATCGTGGGTTATAATAGTGTTATGGCTGCTTTGACGCAGCGGTAATCACGCGGTCTTTTAGCCTGATTTATATATTATATTTATATTATATTTATTCAAAGCCTCTGCATTGTTTGCGTCTCCTTACAAAAGGAGGGCGGAATTCGATAAGGGCACTTAAGGTCGTGATAGAGATTACAACCAGGTACCACTCAAGTGTCTAGATTTAGTTTATGTTTTTTTCAGACTTGGGCCCTTGATTAGGTATCGGACTTTATGAGGAGGGATTGTAGCAGATAATTGCTCTGCAGTTTCTGCCAGACGGCAGCGTTGAAGTGAAAAGGGACCGCACTTCAGTGGAACGCGGTACTGTCTCTGTAAGGTCCTTGAGCGAACGATGCAGCAACAGAAAAAGGAAAAAGGCAAAAAAATAACACAGAACCCACAACGCAAGCCCCGAATAAACCCAAACAACACAAAACAATGAAAGACATTTGCATAAGAGAAAATAAAAGACTTACTCAAAGAGAGTTTGTTAGTGTTGTCCTTTCCTGGTAATAATTTAACCCCTCTGGATTTAAGCTCTCCCGAGCTTTTCACTGGTTGAGAGCAAGGCCATTCGATAAAAAAAAAAGAAGTTACAGTATTAGACGGGAGAAGAGACAGCACAGGCACAACTTATTTCACAGGTACAATTACAGTCTCTGTGATGCAAACAATGACCCATTAATGCAACAAGGGCCGTTGTTATGCCATCGACTTCATAACGCAGACTGTAGGAACTCTGTCCTACTTGAAGTCTGTCCTGTATTAAGCAGTACAGTGAATAATATATGCGTGTCAGAGCGGGTTATTGTAACAAAAAAGGGGGGGGGGGGGGGGACATCCCCACACAGAATCAAAGGAAAGCAGAAAGACCACACTCTCACTTAATGTAATTAAACACAACAGGTGGGCCAGGAGTCTGCACAAAGCACAGGTGATGCAAGCGATCGTCATAGCTGTGCGGTCTCACAGTTTAGCCAGAAGCAATGAACGAAGTGTCAAGCTAGATGAGGACTATTTGCTTCTAGAACAATCTCCCTCCAGCCCGGGGTGCGTTTCAATCCATTTTTAAATCATGATGTTCAACGACGGCGAATTGTAACTGTGCCAATTTAGTGACTGTGTAAAGGTGGTGATTGTTATTCACCAAAGCACGCCGCACAATAGAGTCCTTTCTCTGGCTGGGTTATGCATCATCGCGGTAATCCACAACTATTTTCTTTCTGATTTCCATTGTAAATACGTGACTAATGTAGATGGATTGCGCAACACTGCCGCAGTAAACAGGGCGCTGGTTTCTCTCTTATGCTTGCAACGCTTTCGCTCCTCAGCCCCCTGTACTAGCAGTTGACCTATAGGATAATTTGCGTGGATTGAATTCGTAAAAGGCCCTACCATATCTACAGCACAGTGTTTATAAGGTCTTGAAGAATCTATGATGTTTTTTTTGGGGAGGTTTATGTTTTTTAACTAACAGGGGGAAAAAGGCTGTACCCTTGAGCTATTTTTTAACAACAAGGGGGACCGCTGTCAAAGGACAGCACCACAACCAGCCTCCGTTTAGAGTCTGCCCTCGACAGGAGCCTTGTTAACATTCAGGTTAAAAAATAAAGAATTAAAACATGAAGGTGATTAGCGGGGGAGGTTCGGCGGCGTGTTTTAGTGTTTGATGCCCGGGGCCGGTCACATGGTGGAGGGCTCGTGTCTTACCCTGGTACTGGGCCCTGAAGCCCTTGTGTCGATGGTTGCTCTCCGTCACAAAGTGCAGCCGCAGCCAGTTCTTGTTGCTGATGATGGGTGCTGGGATGTTCGTCCCGGAAAGCCTGTGGAGGAGAACACAGGAAGGCTGAGCAGGGGACCCGGCATTGGAGGGGAAACACGCATAACCCAGCCTCAAGTTGTTGCCACCGATGTAAATGGTAAATGGACTGCATTCAAATAGCGCCTTTCTAACCATTGGCAACTCAAAGCACTTTTTTTTAGAATTATTGCCTCACATTCACCCATTTATGCACCCATTCACACACCAGTGTGAGGGTCACACTGGACGGACAAACTCTTGTTTAAAAACTAGACGTTAAGAAAGCAAACATTGCAAACATATTAAATGTACTATTAAAAATGCCCAAATGCCAAGAATGTATGCTTACATCCTAGCTATTACACACAACACTTCATTACCGATAAAGTACCTTTAATGCCTGGATATTATGGTTTCTTTGTACATCTGATGCAAATTTAAATTAGATTTTCAGACATAGCAATATCTGTGCTTTATGATAGCGGTAATGATGTTCCCCACTGGGCAATCACCTGCAGTGAAATAGTGAAAAAAGAAATTGTTTTCATCAACAAATGAAAATAGTATTTTTTTCTAACCCGTTTCAAGACAAACAGCAAAACATATCAGCATGTAATGGGTCATATAATTACTGTCAAAACCTGCTGAAGGTTTTGACAGGCTTACTGTCTGATTAGACACGTAACCATGTTTATTATAAAATATGAACAAATAATGTCAAAGAACAATTCTTACTTAATTCACAATGTGTGTGTGTATGTATGTAAAAATCGACATTAAACATTAAATTAGTATTGAGAGCCATTTAATTTATTCATTTGTATTTAACTCTTAAAATGTGATGCTAGTTCATTTCCATCTCCAAGGCTTGCGTCAAAGAATGACATTTAATCCCAGCAGTTTATTTATTTTTTTATTTAATAGCTGTAATGCAGAGAAGCCACAGGAAGGCTTCAGAATTACTTATTTGAAAAGGCACCTCTTATGCCCTGTCAAGGGAGAGAAACAGCACAAAGACAATGTAAAACAGTTTGGCCCTGAAACCTGGAAGAAATGCTTGCTTACAAGGACTTCATGGATTTGTACTGTGTGTGTGTGTGTGTGTGTGTGTGTGTGTGTGTGTGTGTGTGTGTGTGTGTGTGTGTGTGTGTGTGTGTGTGTGTGTGTGTGTGTGTGTGTGTGTGTGTGTGTGTGTGTGTGTGCTTTTCTGTGTGCGTGCCGTGGAAGATCCTGTGTGTGCATACAAGTCTTTGTAGCTCAATCCATCTTAAATATAACAAACAGTCGGGAGGCGAGGATACTTGGAAGTGTATTGGCATGCTTTTCCCCATATCCTATTACTAATTTGCCTCTCAACATATACCAGCGTGTTTCAAGCATATGGCTTTAGAGTTAAAAAAAGAAGTAAAAGTAGAACACAATGCGGGCATCGGGGAGTAATCACACAGATTCAATGCTGCCAGGAGAGTTGTCATTTGTCTAGCTAAGCAGGCCTTGCCTTTATCTCCCAGCGTGCATCTTGTTCTTCCTCACCAGTCAATAGCGCGCAGCAATGCCACTGTGGCCATTAAAGCACAACCTGAGACAGGAGAGGGAATGAAAGGAAACTAAACAAAACGAGACACAGTGGGTCCCAGTGAGCATAAACTATCACGCTGCAGCGCTTCAAGCATCATTTGCTGAGGTGTCGCTGTCACGGAACGGGTGGGGAGTGGAGTATTCGAGGCGTTTTGTTTACCGTTAGTGAAAAGAGAAGGAGGGGGGGGGGGGGGGAGTTATCTGCACTAGAAATCCAATACTCTATTCGCCATTAAAGGAAAGAGATTACAATGAAAATGTAGAGATTGATCCAGTCAATCACTTTCTTTACAGGAGATAATTAGAAAAACAAAAAGGGCTTCCTTACAAAATGGACGGGCCCACATGCACAGCGTATTTCTTAATAGAAAACAGGATGGCTTCTAATGCTAAAGTGCGAAACCATCCATCACCAACGGCGACCCGCACGGGAGAAGTTTAACCGTGCTTGATTTGACATAAAACTTGACCTTTTATTCGTGACCCAAAAAGAAAAAAAAAAGATAACAAACGACACTGTTCATAAGCCAACGTCTGCACGTTGCTGCCACGGAGGCCGTAAGTTATCGCAAGGTTTTGTCGTACCTCTTCAGAAAAATGGATGACGACCATAAAAGTCTGTGGCTGAGCAGCTGCCTGGCTCCTCCGTAGGCAGGGAAGCAGGGATGTAACTTATTTAAGAGCAGCAGAGGTGAATAAACTGGAGGAGCAAAAGCAAACTACAAGAGCACATCAAAACACCATGTGTCACGAACGGCGAATCCAAAGGTCACAGACATTTTACAAGGGGCTCATTTCGCCGCATTACGGACCATGACATTTTGATACGCTGCAAAAGAAACAATGCAGTTTCTTGCATTAAAGAAATCCCATCATTGAAGTGGAAAAGTCTTTCGGTAAAGGGTTCCGAGTTCCGTGCCGCCTACAAAGGCGCTGGGAGTCACAGTGGTCTAGTCTGCAGTTGGGATGTCCTGTAGTTCAGATCCCTTTCTTTCTTTCGACTGCATTTATACAGCGCTTTTCTAACCGGTGCCACTCTAAACGCTTCACAAAATTGCCGAGCATTCACCCACTCCGGTTACCAGCAAACCCGCTCTACCTCCTGAGCCATATGCCTCCCCCTTATTCCAAATGATGAGTCATCATAGCGAGGGAAATCTATGTTTTTGGGCACAAGAGGCCTGAGCCTTGAACTCTCTTGTTACAGTATCACTGCCCTGCTAATACCCGTCGACTCACCTTTCCATGAACTTAAAAGGCGCGTCAACTCCGGAGCCAAACAGTTACTTCCTGGCTTTCCTCTCTGTGATATAACCAGCGTGGCCAAAGAGCTAATGAATTACCCATGGCCGTTGGGATGTCTGGTCTCCTGACAAAGATACCACGGGAAGGAGTGGTTGGTTTCTCTGCTGTTTTTCTCCTTCGGTCTGGACCACAAGATGGGCCACGTCAAATCCAATCGGAGGAATGGGACTCCTCACACAATGAAATTCTTTTCGATCCGTGCAGCAGACTCGCCCTGGCAGTCTGTTGGTTCCGCCGCAGATAGATATGCAATATTGCTTCTCGCTGATTACTCCCTGGCACACGTGCTATGAGCCTGGCCTCATCCACCTGATAAATCCACAACCCCCAAATACTGTTCATAATTTAACTGGATAGGGCAGATGAACTTGAGCAATTTAAGTTGTTCAAATAATTTTGTGATGCTTGTAAGATTTGCTATATTAGTAGGCTACAACAGTTTACTAAGGACTCCCACAATGGTTTAAATTCTTTGCACATAAAGAAGAGGTGCAGACTAGATAAAAAAAACATGTAGAGACAAGGCAGGCATGGCAGAAAAGCATAAATCCACACGTGGGAATCAAACGGTTCTTAATTGGCATGATGTGACAATGTAAAAAAAAAAAAGCAGGAATAACAAGAGTTTAATTAGACACTAGTAGATAACATCAGGGACTGGCAGAAAACAAACGGGGACACATTTCCAGAAGGCTAATTTGTCTTAGAAGTCTGTCTTAGAAGACAAAAAAAGAGACGGCCAGTAATTGATTCTGATTGATGGATTTAACAAACGTGCAAAACAATCAAGGACAGCGCCACCGATCATGACTCAAACTCCCGAGGGAGCCTGGTGTTATTGTGGCGTCGGATTCTGATTGGCTCAAATTAGTGTCAAGTGGCGTCCCTCGCCATCAATACAATTGGCAATATTTTGGTTGCTCTTAAAAAGTCAGAGGAGCAACAACACACCGACTCTCTGCAGTTCAGCAGAACTAGCTGATTGGACTGTATACTGGGGATTTGATTTGAGAAGAGGCATTGAGTATTTAGAGTGTCGTCCTTGATATACCAAATACAACAAATTAGCAAGAATGACTAGGCAGACTAAATAGTCTATTTATTCTAGATTTGTATTGATACTTTTCATAATAACATTGACATGGTTAACCACTGCGGTCAATGCATATTCCCAGCATATCCCATCTGGGAGTAATAGTATTCCGTAAGTACGAGTACAAATCGTATCTTATCTGGTTATGTGCAGCAGAGTGACATAAGAGCTGTACGCTTAAAGGTGAAGTTATTGTTCTATGTCCAATGGCAGCCTTAGTATACGCGGTGGGTCTCTGAGGAGCACAACACAGACCTTCACCTTATCTTACCTGCAATTTGTACTGAGATACCTGGAACCCCACTTCATATTCCTGACGTGTTTAGAGTTCAATTCTGCCCAAGATTGAAACATCAACAGCAAACCGGAGACTAGAGACTGAGAAGAATCACAAATAGGTTAATCTTCCCATTATAAACCTCATCTATTCATCGAGAGGCAATTTCTTGTGAGCTAGAAAGATGTCACGCTTTGTTTAAAGCATCATTTCACAAATCGGTAATGATGGGCAACTTAAATTTCAGGGTACGTCTTAGGTGAAGTTTTTAAACTAGTTTATGCGCTTATTCACTGGCTTGCTGGGCAAACAATTTCAACAGTAAGCGGTGCAACGGAAATGACAATACAATCTTGAACAAATCCTTGTGTTAGCTTTGATTAGCTATAGGATCTTACAGGTCTGGGTGATCAAAGCATCTAACCTTCCCTCCTCCAATAAAAAATTGGTTACCGATATCATCGATCAATACTACTTCCTTGAACCAACTCTGCCAAAGACAAACATAACAACAGCAGTAGTATTTGGGTATTCCTGATAATACCCTGTCAAGTAAAGAACTTGTATGACGATATATTCTTTTTCTTCTCCACAAAAAAAGAAGTAACACGACCCAGTGCTACTCATTTTCTACATTTATGGCAAGAGCCTGCTAGCACTAAAAGCTCTACTCCAGACTGGGTGCATGGGTTTCTGTTTGTGGGTATATTTCCGTGAAGCCAGGAAAGAGGGTTACAATTGTTCAATGACCCAGGCTGGAACAGTCCTTTGACTAAACTGAAAGAATCCCTTTCTGGTGCAACCCACCTGTTAGGGTTGCACCAGCAAGTCTGAATTAGTCTGAACGCAACCAGTCTCACTGAAATCCCAACACGAATCAATTCTGATTTAATTTAGATAATAAATTATCCAGGATAATTTGAAAGGTCTGATGTCAAACAATTCTAATTAATATTTTACACACAATAATAAAATGACTACAAAGTAGAGGAAATCAATGCTAAATTTACCACCAAAAAAATACAACTCTGATTCTAAAAGCAGATGCTGAGTCTGATTGGCCCACAGGTCCCCTGGCTGTCAATCATAGTTATGCAGCTCTTAAACTCAAGGGGTAAATTGATGGCTTGGTGTCTCCACCCACAGCTGGTGTAATACGTTGCGATGTCTCTAAAGCAGGGCTGTACAATGGCCTTGTACACAATCACAAGTGCTCATAAAGAGAGTGGGAGAAAGAGCAAACTATTTTACAGGCAGAGGCTGGTGTGGTTCGCGCCTCGCTTCTATTAGTTTCATTTGTTTTCCTGTCTCTTTATTTACCTCGGCCAGACAGCGGCTTCTGTTTTAACCAGACTTAGTGGGTCCCAAGTGACCCATGCAGATTAAAATGAAAACTCTATAGCCTGCAAAGCGGGCAACTCAGAGGCCTCCCATATTGTCACCTTGGTGTTTAGAAGCCGTATATATTACCCCTGACGGATCTTAGTTTTATCTTCATATTCTAAACACACATCTTTGAATGACATTGAGGCAACAAACCGTTTCCCTGGTAGTCAACAGATCATCCACTCAGCATAAAGTAACCCCCAGCTGTTGGCTTACTAAGACACACCGCTCCGGTCAGTGAACGAGTTCATTCTGAAGATTTTTTTAAGCCAAGATGTTTACCTGCGGGGCTGTCATAACACCACATCACTTCCCCGTCACTCGCGCCTCAACCCTGGCTACACACTTGGCAGTCGCCGCCACGCGTGCTGCCTCCTCCTTTTCACTCTTCCGGCAAACAGTTTTTTTCAACTCCTGGTACCCAACACTGTCTATCAGACTCCCCGACGGCGACTCTGAAGGGAAAAAAGAGCTCATTGCTAAGTGATTGATTAGTGCTTCTTTGAACCGTGTCCAATTAATCTCTGGCAGGATCACATTTACCTGGAGGATGATCACGTTCACACAAAGTGACAGGGGGGGAGGGCAGATCGCACGCCTCAAGGTTAATCGGTCAAGTAGTATTTGGTCAGTCCCGTGCCTCGCGAGGGACTGACTTTCCCATCAGCCCAAATAGAAGACCATAATAATTACGCGTCTCGTTAGATCTCAAAATGGATTTCACTGAAGTTGTACGCGTTAGGGACAACACTTATGAGGCCTTATAAATTTGTATTATTATTATGAATGTAACTATTCTCTTCGTCAAGTGCAGTTACAGATGTTAAGCTACTCAGGAAAACATAAAAACGCTTTATCAGACTAATGCCGTGCCAAAATAAAAAAAATGCAGAAGAATCTGTAATTTTCAGGCTCAGGACGAGCCATTCCTGTCTGAATAGTTTTAACTGACGTGATGTACTAAATGCCAAGCACTGGAACGCACTTTTGTTGACAACCATAAATAAGTGAGATGAATTGCAATTCCTTCGACTAGACTCAACCTTCGTTTTTTTGACACTTGCACAACAAAACGGTTGTGTAACTGTATTACAATGTTGTATAAATACCATGAATCAAGAAGCAGAGAGAATCATGTAGTGCAGGAGGTCGGCAACAAGGATGGCTGATTGACGCAATAGAATCTGTTGTGTTGCATGAATGATGAATGATTGTTTTTTTGTGTTTCTGCCGAGCACTTGGCTTCAATTGGGGACTTATGTTTGCGCCTTATAGTTCAATTCAACCAAAAGGAGAGCTTTGGAAATAATATGTGTTAATTAAAGTAATGAAACATGAATTAAAAAATAAACATTCTTTGGCATAATAATCTGTATAATGCACCCGACTTAATCCTTAATTTACAAGCAAAGTTGTTGTTAACTCAAGCCTTTACAAAATAAATGTGGACTGCATTTATATAGCGCTTTTCCAACCAGTGGCCACTCAAAGCTCTTTACAATATTGCCTAACATTCACCTATTCATACATACATTCACATACCGTCGGGGGTGTCAGTCATGCAATGCGACAGCCAGCTCATCGGGAGCAGTTTACGTGAGGTGTATTTCTCAGGGACACCTCGACACTTAGCTAAGAGGAGCCGGGGATCAAACTAGCAACCTTCCGGTTACAAGCCAACCCACTCTACCGCTTGAGCCACATGTCGCCCATGCCTCCCCATAATACACCACAAAACACATCCAGCAGACACTGCACACTGCATAATTAAACAGTATATAGGCTACATCATTCCCTGGATCAGTGATTAAAGACTTCAGAGCCCCAGGGTCCACCAGGCAGACCTGTGCAGTTGGATGTCCTGTGTTTGCCCTAATCACACCCTTAAAGGATTCTCTTGTCCTCCATCCCGACCATTCTGCCAACGATTTACACAGCAAGGCACCTCTCGCAAATCCCCGGACACGGAGTGTAAACCGCACAACAACCTCAGGTCCCACATGGCAAAGCGCAGCGTCCGACCCGGCGGCCGTTTGTTTAACACCCGCGGCCGGACGGGGTCAGTCACTCAGCCCCCCCTGAGAATCCACTCACCAGATGGTGGGCGGTTCGGATCCCTCCACCTCCAGGTAATCCGACTTGTCGTCCATCTGGAACTCGGTGAAGACCAGCGAGATGGTGTCCCCCGGGTCCGCCAGGATGGTCCACTTGCAGTCCCCGTTGCCGGGGCTACCGGCGGTGACGGTGCTGACCCCCGGGGAGGCGCCGCCGCCCAGGAAGTCGGGGCTGGAGATGAGGCCGCTGGGGCCGCGCAGAGTGCCTCCGCAGGTGTCCTCCGCTGTCAATCAACAGATGAAGGTCAGAGCGGGTCAGGGGGATAGTGTGAGAATGACTGACGGGAAGGACAGAGGACAAGACTGCTGGGGTTGGGTTTGTCCACAGCCAATCGTGGCATTGAGGACAAAAGGAGGAGGAGCCTGAGTCAGCAACTTACTTATTAACAGTGATGTTAATTAAAGCAGCAGTAGGTATAACCACTAGGGATGAGTCGGTCGCGACCGATTCGTTCACAACGAACGAATCCCGAACGTGAACGACAAGAACTGGTTCTCCAAAACAAGAAGAACTGGTTCTTTGATTCTTTTTTTTTAACATAAACCAAAAATATGGTCACGTAAATAAAATATACAAACGAACAGAGCTTCGTCTCCCCGCGACTTATATTGATTGAGTCTACAACGTTCTCAAAGATTCAGCCAATGAGAGGTAGCAATGGTGTTGCAATGGCACCTGGGTAAACAAATGACAAGGCGGTACCGTCGAATATGCGCGCTTTCTCTGTCTGACGTATCTTGGGTCATACCATTCGACGTGGGGCCACTCATATATCCCCCTACATTCTTTTGAAAATAGACTTGACCTCCATCTGTTTATTGGATAAACGCATTTCCCAATCCCAGGAGTCTTTGCTCCATTCTATGTCAATTTAAGAACAAACAAAGAAATTAAACTGCAGTTCGTATTTTTTATTTATGACCATGAAAGTTCTGTAATGCCTGAATAATGAAGAATGAAATGTAAAGTAAAATAAAATTATAAATGTAAAACCATGAATGAAATATAGAGTAAGCAAGTGGTATAAATATTGGTGGGACGTTTGGTTGTACTATATAGTATATCTTCTTGATTTTCACGGGGGTTAGAGCCTAGAAGTCGTTTAAATTATGCTCACGGCCGTCTCGCGGGGGGGGGGGGGGGCGGCACCAAATGACGTAATCTGACGTAACGAGCGAATCAAAACGAACGAATCAAACAAACAAATCGTTATAGTGAACTGAACTGAAAGAACTAATTCCGGAAAAGAATCATTTTGCCCATCCCTAATAACCACCAATAATGATCTTCAAGGTGAGAGGATGAATCAAGCAAGATTCAGCCAATCATGGCAACAACGACAAAAGGAGAAGGAGGTTGAGGTTGCCACTAATTTATTAACAGTAAGTTTAATAAAAGCAGCTGTATGCAATATCCATCAATATTTATCTTAAAGGTCAGAGGTGGAATCACACAAGAAAAGAATGAGTCATTTGTATTGGTGTAAGTGCCATGCTGCAATAAGACATATTTTCAAACCGTTGTCCTGTGCTACAGAATTAAAGGTTACTAGGAGCGCTAGCTAAGCATTTATAGATTTAGATTTGCTCACATTTCCCAAATTGACTGGAGCGATGAGTCAAAACAGTTTTAACCGATAAACACTACTTATAAATGAATCCAAAAGAAACCTTGAATATGAAAATAATGGAGCCCCAAAGCCAAAAGATTAGGAAATGACACACTTCAAACCTCCATTGACAGGAATAACAATATTTATCAACCTGATACATGTGTAGCGGATGACTTGACTTAATTTCTCGCAGTATCGAATTCCCCACTGTCTCCTTCGCCCACTTCACCACCCCCCCCGAAAACCTCTAATTCTCATCAGTGAGTCATGTTGAGTGAAACAAACAAGTAGTGTTCAGCCATTCAGAATTGTTTTCCGATCTATTTTTCCCCTTAAATTAGTCAGTTGCACAAGAGCCGATATTCAATGCACATAAGCCCAAAGGCATCTCTATTAGACCGCTCTCCCACTTTCTATCTCGCCCGCAACCCCCCATCCATCTACCTTTAGATGATTTTCTTCAAATCCCCCTTGGATACTGATTCTCCCTCCCTCCCTCCCTCCCTTCCTCCCTCCCTCTCTTTGGCTTGTGTTTTCAAAGAATCTAAATGACAGTCAAGCTTTCACAGCTCTGGGATAATTTAAGGCTAATATGTGACACTGAGGCCGCTGCCCATTTAAAACCTTTGATGGCTCAGCTACCCACTCCAGGGCTGTCAGAGCTGCCCCCACCCCAACCCCCACCCCTACCCTCCCCACCCCCACTTGAAATTTCTGCATCACATGATTGGTCAAGGTAACGAAGAGGTGGATACATTCAGGAGGAGGATGAAAGGGAGGGGAGGGCAGGGGAGAGCGGGTGTGCAGTTGCACGTTAGCTCAATCCTTGTCTTTTAATGGGAGCACATGCACAGTGCGAGGGTAATGAGCCCAGCAGAACCCCAGCACCCGGAGAAGGAGAGATGCTGCTGGACGAATTGTAACTAAACCATGTTGGGGACTGGAATATGAATCATGTTAAACTAACAATCGCCTTTGAAAGGACCGAAAAGGAACATACCAAAGGAAATAACGCCGGTACATTCATACTACGAGACACGTCCTAAATAGCAAAACTTCATATTCTTTGTGTCCTCTGACAACAATTAGTTATTATAAATTCTACCAGCAACCCACACACTCCCCCGGAGGTCTTGGGAGGGCTTTTCAGTGGACACTGAGAGATAATGCTCAGCGAGGTTCTTTAATTGGTTATGGTCCCTAATTAAAGAAGCTCCTCGGAGACCGGAGACTGCCGTATCGCTCGTTTAACCTTCAGAGTCGATACCGGAGCCCTGGTTAGGGGCCCAGAGAGTGGCCGTCGGGAGAGGGGAGGAGGGCTGTGGTAAATGGGTTTGAGAGGGAAGAACAAATAGCAGTAACGCGCCGTTATGAATAAACGAAACAAAAGATAGGAATGAAGAGAGAGAGTAAATTAACTGGGAATGTGTAAAGAAACTAAACCTAAATATGGATTATTTCTTTAAAACATACAGAAAAAATTAAGTAAAATGGTTGAGAATGGTGGTGAGTCCGAAAAGATATGTGAATTTTTATTCAACCAATATGGATTAATTCAATCCCAGGATAGATTTTTGTATCCTTTTGTAATAAGATTTTTTTGGGGAAGAGGACATTGCAGAGAGACAGGGAAGTGTGTTGAGGCAGAGAGAGAATGACGTGTAGCAGAGGACCACAGGTGGGATTCAAAACGGGGTCGCTACAAGGCACAAAGATCAAATCTTTCAATATGTGACCTTTCCCCTGGATGCTTGAAGCTTGAAGCCTTAACCTTGTGAGACTCGTGCAGCCAGCCTCTGGCAAAATCACCTTACGTTTTGGTTGACTGCTGTAGTGTGTTGGTCATTGTGGAGTGTGTGTGGATGATGGTGAGAGGCTGCTCACTGCAGAGCCAATGGGTGGAGCTCAACCTAGTCTTGCTCAACCTCTAGGTCCAGCCCCTCCCCAACTCATTCATACAACTTGGTAGCACAAGGGAACAGACCTCCCTGTTCCCAAGACACTTTATAGTCTAAAACTAACCACTACCTTATCCTATAAACCTTACCATAACCCAACCCATAACTGGGTTGATTGGCTAGTGTCAACCCTATCAGCTGGACTAGGTCCAGGGGGGTGGAGCTGGACTCTGTCAACTCTGCTGCTTTGGCTCTGTCTGCAGTGAGTACCACTTGAGGATAGCTGGTTTAGGCAGCCTCACCTGGCCCGGGTCAGACTGACGGGGCTGGGTGAGGCACATGGATAAGCCATGTGCACAGTTTAAACCAGCCAACTGCAATAAAACTCTACAACAATCCAACATTACCACCCTGCAACGTATCCCCTAGCCAAATCAATATCGGAACCTTTGTAATCGAGACCTTGAAAATCGGAATCCAATCGATTCAGGAAATCATTTGAGTTCTTACCCTGTTATGTAAGAAAAACATTCACGTCCAAGACACTGCACTCTTGACAAAGGCAACTGGGAAATGATGGTGGTACCCCCACTGCCTTCCCAGTGCCCCCTCGTCGACCCAGAAGTCCCTTGGCTGTTATGGTTCGTCTAGCCCTCTCTCCAGCTGGGGTGGCGACCCTTACACCCCTCCAACCCCCCAGTGACTCTTGGGTGTCAAACATGACCTTTGAGCGCTAGCAGGATTAATTAGCAATCCGGTTGGACGTCGAAAAAGGTATCCACCTCACGTGCTCCATCATGACCCATCTCTCATCTTCCTTGTTCCGGATGGGGTCATGTCAATGCGTCGAAGTTAATCAAATCATAAAGGAACGAAGTCATTCATAAAGCTTATGGATTAACTTTGCATTTGCCCTTTCCTATAAACACACACATGGATGTGTTCCATTACTCAATTACACAGACCATCGTGACCTTTTTCTAATCAATGCTGGTAATGCACCACAGAGTGATTTGGTGGAGACAGTGATGTGTTTGCATTCTATCAGTGACACTCCGGCGGTTGTACGCCGCCTGGATTGTAAATACAGGCATTATGATGCAGAGGGAATCACAGAGAATAAGAGCAAATAAGGAGGGAACAAAACGGGAGCCAAGGCAGAGGCGAGGGAGAGAAAGCAAATGCGAAAAAAAGGGGCTACACAACAGTGTCCAGGCAAGACCCACAACAATGTACAATAAGTACATTCATCACCACGCCGTGTCCATTGTTGTCACACAAAGGCAAGAGTGGCTTATTACAATGTTTCAGGAGCACAATACATATTGGTACACGCACAACGTCAAACAAAAAATACATATTGGTAGACACGCAGAGACGCAGAAACGCAAATGCACACAATACACCCCATGCACTCAATTCATGCACATCTGTGAGAGCTTGGTCTTTATTGCTTCCTCGCTTTCAAAGAGGGTGTGTGATGGTCCAGGTACTTTCATCTGAGCAAACACAAAGAGACAGACACAGACACACACACACAGCTACGACTACACACAAATTAAGACAGACGTTCCCTCGACAGCAGTGTTTGTTGGCAAAACATCAAAACGTAATACACGGTGTTGTTCAAAATAACTCACCGCTGAGGCTTGATCAAATATATATCTTATGAGTTTTACGACGATCAATCATGGTGTGCGACAACGCGAGACCCTGCGTTGGCCTCAGCCAAGAACGGACCAACAAACCATGAAATGGCCAGTATCAGCAGCTCTCCGTTACACCAGCCGTCACTCACCGAGCCGGGGCTACGGGGCAACATGGCAACAGTGGTGACAGCGACCATGGGGCTACGTGTCGCTAACGCCCCGGCTAATTGTCAGGCGTACCGTGACTCGATGCTGACACTGATGGGCTTTGACCTCTAACCCCCCCCCCCCCACCATCCCCCCCCAGCGGCCAGAGACCACCCGAAAAGGGATGGCCCCCAAGTGTTAAGCCGCCATTTATATTCACAGCCCAAAACGACTCTGCAAATAATGATAATGCAAAAGGAGTTTTCTTATTTTTTTTTTCTTTCTTTCTTTTACAACAAACCAAAGAAATGCAACACGTTTAGAAATGGGATATTTTCCATGCACATGCAATTTGTGTATTTATAAATATTCATATGCAAGCAATGATTAACTGGACTGTCTCATTAGTTTGAGTTCAAACATATAAGGCCAACGAGATTAGTGACATCAAAATAACACCTTTTAACATAATTGGTTTAGGAAATATATAATTGGCTGCCTCTGTACAAAGTGATAAACCCCCTAAATACAAATGAAGAGACACCTAAACCAAGGACAGCTTCGGCAGAGAACGTAAGTAGTCTCAGTTTTAAGTAATTAATCGAGGCACTTTACGACTGACACAATAGACAATATCCATGGACGCAGACAAAGCCAACCAGAGTGCATTAAAACCGAAGACAAATGTGTTTTTGTACAACACACAGCCCCTAATTTATAAGCTCCTTTTCATTCTGGCATCTGATATGTAAGGATATCTTGTTGTGACAAGTTAAAGCAAGACAACTTTCCACATGAAAGCAATTAAAGCGTACTCCCTGAAAGTAATCGAGTAGGAAAATGCAGAAAACATTACATGCAGAGAAGACACAATATCTGCGGCTTCAATTATTGGGGTTCAGTTTGGTTAGGGGCGGGGGGGCTGCTCAGCTCGAGCACGCACCAAGAAATGTCACACGCGACTGACAAAAAGTAACAAGTCTTAACTGCATTAAGCGTTTACTCATCGCGGAGAAGCTCTCAACCGCTGACCTTTTAATTAGGTTAGGATTTTACAAACTCTACAAAAAAACACAGAGGTCCAGTCCTCGGTGACCTCATAGCTGGCTACGGGCATGGTTTCATGGGATCACGGAAATCATATGCTGCTACGGTACAAACCAACCTCTATAAGCTCAGAGTCTTTGCCTGACCGACACAAGGTGGAGGTTTTATGGGCTGAATTACTTCATCTGGTAGGGGTCAACTGCAGCCCAAACCAAACCTGCCATCTTGTTCATGAGAAACAGCAAGGCACTGGCTGAAAGAGCACAAACTCACGCATTATAAGACCTCAGAGAGAATGCATATTTTAAAAGACGACGCCGGCGTAATTTGATGTTTTTTATGCACTCCGGCAGCCCCAATGTTTTAAAGTGTTTTTGGAGGACGATGTGTGGGGAAATAACCCTTTTCTAGACACATAACACTGGCTGGCAAGAGGAAAACAGTGTCTTTATCAGGGCAGGATGATGATAGGAATGTCTGGAAATAAGTAACCGCGGCCTCCTGCTAACAATTATTCCAAATGTCAGTATCAGGAAAGTTCACCTGAGGTCTGTCATAGCCGGGCCGCATTAAGGTACGTTTTTTCTCCCAGGAGGAATGTCAGCCAGAAACAAACTATTCTTAGAGACGGGCGAGGAACATGGCTCAGACAGGTCTTAACCCCACCAAGTGTTCTGAACTATGTCTGCTCTATAAATGGCATCGGAATCTGTGACTCTACAACGGACAGGAGCTGGAGTGGGAGCAAATATTAGACTATGTCAAAACAGGGCTGTAGGTATTTGTTGGGTTGATACAACAAAACATTTTTTGCATATATTCGCTTTTCAATACTTTTAATTATGATGCTCTCAGAATCAACATCACCATTTATCGGTTTGATTCCGCAGAGTTTAGCACTTTAGCAAAGTAAAAGTCAAATAATTCAAATGACACCACTAAATCTACAGTTCATCCCAATAAATAACAGTTGAATAACGTTTGAAGTTAATAATTTTTACACTGTAAAATTCATCATTATGAAACCCCAACATTCCTCGCGATGGGGCAGGGATTCCCAATACTCTGATTGACGCTGAAGAGATCCCTCGTAACTCAATGTTACCGTTGCCTTCTGCAGGCGGCAGCCAGCCACAACGCCCAAGGAGAATAAGGGCCTGACAGATGGATACATTATGGTGCACCGCAGACGTGCCAAGACAGGCCGGTTCCCATACAGTGTCTCTACAGAACCACCTATGCACGATAATCCTCCAGCCAAGAACACTCACCGTGGTCGGAAGGCTTCGGAGGACTGTATCACGACGGATGGATGACTCATAGGTGTGGTGGTCTGAGGTTGCATCCCTGGTGTACACGATGCCGCCGTGTCCCATTGACCCATGCGCTCAGTCTCAATAAACCGGTCTCCAGCACCTCGTTGGCAGGCGCTAAAGCATCCATCGTCGGGTCTTCCAAAGCGGTTAAGTCACATGATAAGAAAGGGCGAGGCAGTGAGTGTTTGTCTGCGCGTTTTGAAGATAATCATTAAAGTGTGCGATTGATTTGAAGAGAATGGGATTTGTCTCTTTCAAAAGCCAAAAGATGAGAGAGAGAAAAAAATGGGGGGAAAATGATGGCATGGATTAGCACGGCTCATTTACATCGCTAGCGTCAGCGGCATAATGCTACTTGAGGAGGGATTAAAGCTGCCTACCCTTGACTTTGATCAGATAGACGAAACTCAAGTCTTTTGACTTGGATTCGCCCTGACGACGACGGAAGGAATCAATGCGGAATCTGTAACACAAACTCAAAGTTTCTCTCCTTTGTCATAATCCCCCACGCTGGCGCGACGCCTCAAATACGTTGAGTAGATTTACCCAGGGTAAGGAAAGGTTTATAATTGATAGCAGTGGTAATAATTTGATATCTGAACTTCTGCACAGTTGCAGACATACAATTAATATTGCGTCAGACAAGGCTCCCATCCCGGGGATTTGCCGGTTGAACGCATCTTTCATAAAGTTCCCACAGGGGAGACCTTGCCCTATAGCACTCGTTCAGGAAAAGGGCACATCCGCAACACTTTATTTTGGTTGTTAACTGTCATGATGAATGGTTTTATTGTATTATAATGGCATAGTAGGTTGTACGAAATGTCAGTTAAAAAAGCATTACAATTATGTAGTCGTGTTGGAAATGGAATCAATTTGATAGCAGGGTGAGAGAGAAAAATCGACAAATTAATAATAATAAAAAAGAATCAAAACACACCACAGGTCAGGTTGCCAACAGTTAGCCCCTACTTTGGCCAGGTGGTGATAACCCTTCCAAGCCAAGTCTAAAACCTTTTTATGCCACTGGCACGAGGCCACTGAGACAGTGAATAGTTGTATCCCTCATGGTAAATCCACCTCCACAGCTTGATCACACCGGCTAATAAGCTAGCCAGGTCACTTTTATCAAACATCATTATGGTATTTATAAGTGCTAACGAGAAAACCTTATGCTCCATGAGCCGAGCAGGAATATTTTCATTTCATCTGATTAAAATGATAAAAAGCCAATAACTTCATAGATGAAAGTAGCAAATATACATCACTGTTGGTAACTGGATCATTCCCTACTTGATATTCTTCCTATGCTCACGTATCCTAAGCCCCCTTGCTCATTGTCACACCACCTATAGATACATGACTGTCCAGAGACAGTGAGGAGATGGAGGGTACTTGAGGAGAATCTGATGACGCAGAGCTGTGATTAGAATGGGCTTCATCGTCTCTAATTAACTCCCTCTATCCATCCATCTCTATCTTATCTCTTTCGCTTCTTCTCCGTTTCAACAACCTCACACTCTTCTCCCCTGACTGTCCTTGTTTTCTGTATCTTCCGGAACCTTCCCCATCTTTAGCCTACTTTACGATGCCTTTCCAAACCTCACAGGTCAGTTGAAACGGAAGCAGTACATCTCAGTAGGGTCTTGACACCATAGCAAGCAAGGTTCTAATATTGTCTTATATCCTCAGTTTATATATACCCTAATAAATAGTAGATATCGAAAATGTCTGGATGGACATTGTTCATTGTCCAAGAAATTGGCTTAGAAAATGCCAATTCATTGCACAGAAAATTCTGTGAATCTCTTCCAAATTGTTTCTTTTATAAATAAACAAAGCTACAAAAAATGCCCTTGTGGTAGAATAACCGGGTACGATTACGTACCATCGGTGCTAAATCCATAGCTAGAATCAAATGTGTGTGAAAATCTGGATGGGAGCCACAGGTAACTGGGTTACCAGTGAGCCAGCGAGGGCCAGGGGTGTATGAAAGAAGTGTGTGCTGTGTGTCTGTCTTCAGCGCCGTCACAGGCTTAGCTAGAGGTACGGAGTCTGCCTGTGCGTCACATTGGAGAGCAGGTCGCTTATCAAAAGAATGGGCAGGTTCTCTGAGGGAAAGCAGATCAAAGGACCATCTGGCTGCGCGGAGAAGCAGGCCACGGGTTTGGAGAGAACAGGAGCAGCGAAGGGGGCAGCAGCAGCAGCAGCAGGAGCCGCTCACCGAGGCCTCCGACGGATGGCTGCTTCTGGCGAGCGCCAAGAGAGCATTCCCAAACACCGCTCCCAAAAAATCTGATGGAGCCTGTGATGCTTCTGTGAGCCACCAAAGGCGCCCCACACAAACGGATTGAGGCAGGAGCGGGCCATGACGGAGAAGCGTGAACGACTCGCAGTCTGCCTTCAATTCAATTCAATTGTATTTGTATAGCCCTTAAATACAGGTACATTCTCTTCATTAGCAAGGAAAGAAATCATGAGGAACGCAGTGTGGGGGAATCCCTCCTTCCAGGGATGATCAGGAGTGCAATGAGGCCATAATTGACATGCATACATACATGCATACATATATAGACAGGCAAAACATTTTAAATCGGTGATGGGGTGCTGACCGGTTAACCATAAACATGCCTTCTTGTGTGGAAACCTTAACGCAAATGTATCAAAAGGAAAATATACTCAAAAAGTCACGTACATGGCGGCTAGTCGCTTGGTCGTTCGGTGAATGAGTGCAGGAACAGACTTTACCACAACATAAGAGCATCATAATTGTTTGGTTCCACAAAAATCTGTAGTTTGTTGTACTGCAGCCACTGTTCAAGAACATTGTGTACAATTACATCAAGAGGGGCTGGCTGCATGCCGCACTGTACAAGTCAAGCATTCTCTCAGGGTCACATAATCCATCCGTTATTGTTGTAGCAACCTACTGCACTCAGCCATTGTTAGAGTGTCATTAGCGATATACTGTAGAGAAATACTGACCACAAATTGGTGATCAGCTATAGAAGAAAAAACAACACATAACAATACAGTAAGTAGCATTAGCGCTAGCCTGACCATCGCCCGGCCAATTCGTTAATTCAATTTTGAAGGGTGTCATAAACGTACGCAGACCAAAATGCCTCTGGACAGTTTGATAGACCTCCACCAATCAGAGCAACGAGCCGTTTTACACATCCTCGACATCCATCTTGGTTGTTTATGAAAATGCCTGAAAGGTGGTCCCTAGCCCGAATCTCTGTACAGTCATTGTATAAAACCTGCCCCATATTTGATGAATAGATTCAATTGGCTGATCTGCTGGAAATCTCCTAGAAAGGGAGGGAGGCCTGACACATTTGCCATGGCAAATAACATTTATTATTCAAAACCAGATTCCTCTGGTTCCCAGGCTACATTGTCTCATGAATGTCTATTAAGACTAAATGTAGGAGTCATAAAGAGAAAATGTAGAGTAAAGTGACTTAATAAGAGAAAGCACATATTTGATCATCATCAGCACTGCATAGGCTACATGCGGCTCAATGATGCCTCATTTTGTGTCTCCTTTGTGTGGTTCAAATGTGGGAAAATAATGAATTTGCTCAAAGGGTTTCCCACAACCGTCTTTATAACCAGCCGCCTCTACAAAAAAAAAAACTTTTCCCAATATGACAACGTATATTTTGGTCCCTTAATGTCAGCAATCTGCATTCTTTTTGACTGAACAATTCGGTCTATATTTACTATAATATAGACTTCAATAAAATACCTTAGTTATTACGATACATCTCTGAAATCAAACCGTGGCTGGTCTCTGTGTAGATGACACGGTATTCACATCCGACAAAGCCTGCATCGATAAACAGACTGTAGAAGCATTTGTCTGATTAAAAATATTAATAATTATTGAAATCAAGACAAACCACAGCAAATTGGACAGAAGACCGAATCATACTGTGAAGATGTGAATGGCATCTTCACTGTTTTTAAACAAGTTTTAAAAGATTCACAGGCTCCTGTCTGGCTTGTTAGCCGTGATAGTTCGCAGCTGTGGCTCATAGGCTAATTGAGCCACATCCATTCTGGTGCTCTTTGAGGCCACGTTTAACAGGGTATTTATAGAAACTAATATTTCCCCCCTCCGTTTTCAAAAATAACACAGACGCGTAGCGAAGGTGTCTTGCTTCGCCCTGAAGAGGCTTATTTTCGACAATGACCGGCGACGTTCTATACATTATCCCGCTTATTACACGGCTACTTGCCAAAACGAAAAAAATAACTTCACATGGTGTGTCTTTTTACAATTTATTCGTTACCAGCATTCTTAGTGTTGATCAGCAGAGAAGTAATTTGTTCGCAAAGACGGTGACGTCGCTTAGCAACGGAAGACGCTGGGCTTGACAAGTCACCGGACTACTACCCATGCAAGTGAACGGAGCGTTCCACGGCATTGAGAAGACCCGTGTAATAAAGGCCTTTATCACACGGGTCTTCTCCATGCCAATCACCCCGCTGAAACACACACACACAAATTTCCCCCGAGACAACAGCATCGAGGTCCCCCATAATACATGAATATATTCATGTACATACATATAAACGGTACTTGCATTTGCAGGTTTCGCCCTAGCGTACACAGTGCCTTGGTGCAGCTGCACTGAAGTGTTTTAATTTGACGGTGGTACATTTTCTGGATAGCTGTATTTAATGACGGGCACGGCGGGGCAGTACATTGAGTAAACACTGAACACGCGAGCCCATCCCTTCACTGCACAAAGCCTGTGCCACAACGTGAACAAATACAAAATGGCCGATGCATAGAAAACATAAACGTCCAGTCGTTTCAATTGTGTACCATTTGATTATTATAACAATCCTTTGCAGCCTTCGATTAAGTTGTCCCTCTTTGCCTGACAACATTCAGGGTACATTACTCGCACAAACTCCGCCTACCGTCGGTTCAACAGTTGAACTTGCAAACTTGTGAAGGGCAAACGTTTTAAGAGCTGATGCCAGAACAGCCCCCCCCCCCCCTCTGTTAGTGGTGCTCAGCGCCTGATGCACACTTCAGCACCAGGTGAAAGCAATTTGCATCTAAGTGATGGAAATTGCCAACATGGTACACTCAAATACAATACACATTCTACACTAGAATTACCTTCCTGCATGTGCAAATTATGTGGCCATTCAAAGCCAGCACCCAAATGGCCACAAAAAGGGTGACCTTTTGAGCATGTTACACAAGTACATGGATTCGATTTCAAAAGAAGCGGACAACATAAAAGATATTGATCGGCTGCTTTGTTTTGAGTATAGGGCGAGTAGGGTTTGGCTGTAGCCTGTAAGACATGAACATCCACATCCAACTGCTATGTCACTCACACCCATCCACTTGCCACGCCCACTGGCGTCACTCAAGGTACAGTGAAAATAATTGATCATGAAAAATGTCGCTCTATATCGATGTTTAAAAAGGGACATAATTTACTCACATCATCTCTGACATAAAACCTATGACGATTATAACGTAGCAGTTGGATGTGGATGTCCACGTCCTACAGGCTGCAGCCAGACATTGTAGTATAGGGCGGCCGCCGCCATGCTGCAAGATGGGAGACATGATGGACGAGCAGCTGTACCTCTGCAGATGGGGACCGGGAAGTCCCAGACGGAGACCCCGGCCGTGTTGGAGACGCAGGTGAGGAGCGAGTGGCCGTCCAGCACGTAGCCAGTGACGCAGCGGTAGCGGATCTTGTCTCCGACATTGAACTGCGTCCCGTTCAGGATGCCCTTGGGCGGAACACCTGGGTTTCCGCACGCGCTGCTGCGCAACTCTGGGGGAAAACAAAGGAGATTACACCACACATGTCAGCTCCATCCGTCCACATGGTTAGACAGACCCTCATGGCTGGCTGCCGAACGCTGTTATAACCAATGTTTTACAGAGTGTTGAAATCAAAAGTGTAGCGTACCTTAGGTTTTACGTTCAAATAGATGGTTGAACAATGAAAGCTTTTTTGTTTTGACAAAGCCTTTGAGTGCTTCTCACTTCAGAATAGATTAAATGGTCCAGTTTATGAAGTACATGTTAAGTACCCCCCTACTCCCAGAAACAGAGAAAATAAAAATCGATAATAAAGGTAGGGTTGGTATTTTGAGTCACCAGATAGACTAAGCTTGTTTTGAAAGTATCCAACTGAAAGAAATCCACCCCTCCATTCAGGCCTCCCTCCAAAGACACTCCCCAAAACACATGACTAGCTTGCTAGGTTTAGCAAAAGGTCTGCTTAGCCTTGTGGAAGGCTCGTCATTCAACTATTTAATTCGGGCAAAATTAAAAGATTGGACAGGTTAATTACAGGACTATGACAGATACCATATTTTCTTTTAAGGCATTTGATTAATATATTGATGATAGGATGTAAAGAGAATTTCCAGAAATATGTCAGAAAAGGGGTTTAAAATAAATTGGCTACCCTGCCTTTAATCATTCTTTGCGATTCTTAAAACAGATTAAAGAGTAAAGGGCAACAATTCATTTATAGTGATGGCAACGACACAACAGCGAGGATGATACAAATAACACCTTTTTATGGAACAAGCCACTAAAATCAGATTACGTAAAGCCGCTAGGATTCAGAAGGGGTTTAAACAGACAGCTCAGCTAAATATGCAAGGAGATTGATCATGCAAGATCCTGGCACTCACTTAATCAGGTATCATATTCTTAGATATCTCGATGGATAGTAATTTATTCATAGTTATTTATCATGCTCAAAGAAAGAAATGAATTTCACAAAGAAAGGGACGTACATGGAACAGATGTTTGTGTGTTTCACAGGTGATCGTTTCAGGTTGTGATATCGTGCATCTCAGGATAAAAACACACTAACACGAAAGGATAAAAAATAGCCTTCCAACTCTTTCATTAAATAGATGTTTTGCTCATTCTACAGTATTGGGTTTTATTTACTTTACACAGAATAAAGATTTTAGCGCAAGCTAAGTTCTAAGTGAAGGTAGAATTTCCACCATCGGAAAAGAAAGAACCCAATAGTCCTTTCCATTTGGTTTATTCTCTTACACAGCGGAATACTGAAAATCCCCCGAACTAAACACCATTTGTTCACTTTTCTAGCTGGAACAAATAGGCTCTGGCACTGGCCCGTCGCTCGCTACAATGCCATCAAGTGACCACAGTTTTAGCACATTTACATGTATTGTATTAAGCGATTTCCACACAGTCCAGACAATTTTAATTCTACAAGACTTTTGTTTAAATATGTATACATAAAAATTGTAAAAACGCTGACCGAATAATTGCATGCAATGATACAAAATAAAAATAAAATCACAACAATTCCTCAACCCCTTCAGGTTCCAAATTTTTCCCATTGCCCCCGATGCAGTAGACAAACCAATTTCCATTGTGTTGTTCTTATTCCGTCTCCTCATAATACTAAGGAAATGCAAGTGGTCCTTTCTCATTTGAAGATGTAATCGAATAAACTTTGAGTCACTGTCAATTTTATGCAGATGTCCTCTGATGAGTTTGCAAGTTGGGGGATATTGGTAATCAAAACACCATGATAACCACTTATGACGTCTGCTTTCATCATCAAGGTCATTACATCGAAAACACATTACAGCAAAACATATTTACTCGTACCTCGAGGGTCATCGTTCAAACACACTCAAGCTTCAGAGTTTAAATCCTCAAGGCTAACCGTTTATTAATTCAAAAGAAAGAAAAACAACACGGCAATTAAGAGCCCAGTAAACCAACTTCAATCCTATTCATTGAGGCGCCAATCCACCTAACTACAAAACTCCAGGACTCTGAAAAATGGTAAACCCCAGGTCACGAATGTCGTAAATGCAGCAGAAACACAGAGAATCACCACATTGAGCGGATTCCCTGCTTCGTCCGTCCATCTGTCAACCAGAACAACACATCCTGGCTGTTGGCGTGGCAATCAAGGGCGGACTAGAAATGGGGCGGGCAGATGATTGTTAATACAACCTAATGAGTCTCATTAGGTCCAGTGTTGTTTCGTTATAATAGGGATATACAACCTCCTGCTGTCAGGAGGCCTCTCCTTCTTTTCCCCGATCATGCACTCATGTGTAATTATTATATTTCGATACAATGCCATCTGCTTCTCTGCTAATTATTTTGGCAAATGACTAGCGAACCGAGAAACCAAAACAGCGTTTCTTCTATGTACGCGCATGCCTGTGTAAGAGAGCTAGAACGAGGGGCAAAGAGAAGGAGAGAGAGGGAGGTACGAGGGAGAGAGAGATTGGAGGCATGCTATCACTAACAGAGGGAGCTGCAAAGTCACATATTAAAATGTTCATTTCCAGGAATCATTCAGTGATCCACATCCCCATGCAGATGTTCGAATGCAGCTTTGCATTATCGTAGATGAATGAAGTAATTGTCTGCCATTAGTGTCCCTTGGAGACCAGGGGAGGTTGGTGGGCAAGGGGTGGGGGTGAGATTGCCAAAAGTTAAGCAGTGAACTCTATGACATCGTTTTCTCATTCAATTCAATACATTACAACAATAACGGGGAAAAAACTCAACATGAAAGACTCGTGAGCATAAAACTGATGCAGTCATCCGGGTTCTGATGATTTACACCCTCCAAACACACATATGAAGCGGCATGCACACTGAAGACCTCCCGAGACTAACCTGTAACCACCAGTCACATATATTCTAATGGCTGCTCCAATATCAATGCCACACATTGTTCACCACTAATAATGTTCCAACAGCAGTGTGACGAGGGCTAGATACAAAGAAGGTGGCGTTTTATCAGTTTCACATGTGGACCTTTTCAATAGATCATTATTATTTTTTAATAAACCTCATTATAATTTGGCTAACATACTTATTGGCATAATTATTGGCAATGCTAATAGAGGAAAGATGGTGCCAGTCATTTAACACCTGCCTACCATCGCCCTTTTGTTTATTCTCTCCTTTTCTGTGTTAGTGTGAACACAGAGGCAGAATGCCAAAACAAATTCATTATATGGAAGAAAAAAAAAAAAAGCCTGGCAAATGAGCACAAACTCTGGTCGTTTTTGTGGCTGTTGCCGATAACAACAATTAAGAATTTGAAGGTGAAAAAAATGGAACCGCATTGGAACGGAGCCGAACGTAGGAGAAAGGCAGCTCTTTGTGCTTTGTGTTTTCAATCTGACAGGCCAGCCTCACGTCCAACTATGATCCCCTAAAAACGAATTACATGCTGGCCTTATCTCAAATGATGGTGGCAGTGTAGTGAAGACCTGCTTGCAAAATCTGACTCGTCCTTTCTTCATCCTCACCAGTATATAAAAAACTTAAAATGGCGATGAGGTTGTATGAGACTTGAGTTGGGTACAATACTAGCAAAATACCATCAAAGGATAGCACTACAGAGCTGTGGTTATTGTAAATAATGCCAACGGCTATATCCTCAAGGCAAACCGCAACAGCGAGATAAAGTCACCTACATCTTATATTTGAAAGTGTTTGTTAAGCATTAACTTAACTACATAATTGTTGTATTATCTTTTGGGATTGTAACTGTATACTGATGAATTGAAACAAACGAAACGCATATGCAGAAAGTCGAGGGCAATCATTTTCACGGCTCTCCGTTTTTACAAATTCATTTACAACCATCGCGACCAAATGAAGATAGGGTATTGGGCCCATTAAAACATGACGTGTCAAATATAATTAACAATAACCTTTTTTTTTAACGAGGTTCACCGTAGTACTGCCTCGAGTGTTGGACTCCCAGCTGAAAGGCACTGGGTTCCATCCATCAGGGCCCCAGCCTACCTCTCTCCTCTAAGACTCTCCTTAACCCGTAACTGCTTCTTAATCACATGTATACCAAATCACAATAATGTCTCTGTGGATGAAAGCACCTCCTAAATCATTTGATTGTAATATTTTCATTGCAATTGTCATTGGTTGCAAGTATGTAAATGCAAATTGGTTGCAATTAATGTTGTTTCGAGAAAAACACACACAATAACTCGCCTGAAAAGGTTGTTTGGTGCTTTTAAAACGTACTTCTATTCTCCAAACGTTAATCCTCATATCCTCATGTCGGCCCAATCGGTACTTCCATTTCTAGCCATCCCTGGAAGGAGAAATCCCTCTTAGCAGTTTCCTCAAGGATTCTCTCCCTACTTGGTTTGGGTTTTTCTTTGCCTTTTTAATGGTGTGAGATTGTTGGTTTTACAAATACATTATTTGACCTTGCTGGCAGTCATCACTCTTAAACATAAACAAACAAGAGAACACCTCTGAAACCACGGGCTAGAGAGCTTTGTGAAGAAAAACAAAGGCCTAACAAGCAAACACTTTGACCAACACACCCGAGGTCATCAATTAAAAAGTAATAGATGCATCACGGCTATAACACTGTGAGTCTTTGCCCTTTGGTGTGTGGAAAGCTATAGTCCATGACTCACCAGGAGAAGAGGACCTTGAATTAAATTCTAAAGATGTGTTGTTGCACAAAGTGGAAGGCTTTAGACGGGCCTTCTCTAAGCCATAATGGGAAACTTGAACCGGAACAGGGGAAGTCAATAGACGCTGTAGCCATAGGTCTCTTGATGGAAACACTGACCATAAAACGAGGAAACGTGGTGCACTCAAGAATAAATTGGGCTCCTGACTTTCATGAAATCCAGGGGAATTTAGCCTGTTACGCATGCATATTCTCAGACATCCCTGACCTAACACCCACGCCTGTCAGGAGGACCCTGAACAAATTGCATATATCCGTCAATGTTAAGGAACCAGCTGCTGCGGCTAAACTTCCTTAACAACCTGCAAACAAACCGAGCCAGCGGAGCTAATCAATTGAACTGCCGATGTGTACACACACAGTGGTGTACACTGAATCCACACGGCGCTGATACACAGCGTTGCTGTCAGCTGCCGTTATCTTTCTCCAACATCATGAGGCTAATTCAGCAATCTCACCTGCACGGGTAAACGGAAAATAAAATAAGATGCTAAACAATATCAATATCTAATTACAAGTACACACCAAGCTTTAGAGCATTCTGAGCTCGATTATTTAATCGATTTAATTAAATTAATTAATATGATAGACGTCAACAAACATTTAACAAGCAATCAACACATTCAAAGCGAGTGTTGGGGGGGAGGAATTAAAGAGACTTATGGCTTTGGAAATAAAATGCTGCATAAATATAAACTAAAGTCAAGAAACGCAAAAACTTTGGTGGTGTGTTGTGATTTGTATCTTTATCAAGACATCCTAGTGTGCATTCTCTAATTGTTATCCTTTATTTATTAAGGGGACTACGATGAGGGTCTACGATTGGGGTCTGTAGCCACCTCATGGCAGTGGAGGACTTGAACAACATGACCGAAGTATATAAGGCATCTTCAAGATATCTCAAAGGGCCGGGCGATTTATCTCCCTTGTATATTTAATGACTCTCTGGCCCTTTGAAGAAGACGGAAGGTTGACAGAGAGGCAGACATGCATGCACCCCCCAGCCCCCCTCCCCACATTCCCCCTTCACACACACACTCAGACACACAGACAGAAACCGTCTGCGTCGGGGCAGACAGCATCCCTGCCTGCCTCCCTTGCCTCTCTGCCCGCATGCCTGCTGCGTGGTGAGCTGTCTGGCTGAACAACTGGCTGTCTGGCTGAACGACTGGCTGTCTGGATGAGCGGCTGAGTGTCTGGCTGCCTTGATGATGGGCTTTTGACGCAGGGAGGGAAAGGCGTTTGATCCGTCAAAAATGTCATTTTTCCCAAATTAGACTTGAGTGCAGACACGTGTGCACGCGCGTGTATGTGTAATACATGCACGCGCGTACACAGGAACTGCATCAAGCGCAGCGACCGGGCTGGTTTTAGACGTTATGAAACGTTTGCAGGACAGCCTATCAATTCGTTGGAGTGCAAATGCAATGGTTTTCGCATTGAATACGCAAACTTCATCCATAGGCATGTTTTTCACCGACTGTACCACTCACAAAGACAGAACGGGAAAATCACCTTTTACATTGCTTAATTTCCCTAGTAAATAAACACAGGTTTTGTCCTTGGAGGAGTCTGCAGCAGAGTAGGTTAAGGTCATTCCGATCCAACTGTCAAAAGGCCCCCAAAGGTGACGCGCTAATCAGGGCCGCGGTGTACACGCACCGTACACCCGGGCTCCGGTTTGCCCTGCGTGCCCGCGTACTTGGCGGGAGATTGACAGGACCCGGCCGGGAAATTAGATTATATCTGGGCCGCGCGTCCTTCAGCGTCTCCTTCCTATGCATACGGACTCAAATCCACTTAGCCGCAGTCATGATCCAATCAGCTCAGAGGGGTCGGTACACGCCTCGCGCACATCCCAGAGTCACCGGAACGCACGGGCGATACATATTTATTATGCACCATGCTGCACACCATGGGTGTTTTAACATCACACGTGGATGAACAAAAAAATAACATTGCAGGCGCCGCTGGTGTCGCACGTAGATGCATAATGAATGAGGGCGGGTGGTGTTTGTAAAACGGTGCGGTAGTATGGGTCACTGGATGCTATGTTAGGCCGAAGTGACCCTATGGATAGTAGTGGTGGTGGGAATCCTAATGGAGGATAATTAGTGCAGCAACAGGAGGAGGGCTTGTTACCAAGACACAGCAACCGGCCCCAAATTAAAGAAGTAAATAAAGCTATGGACTGCTCTTAGCCTTTTAATATTTCCAGCCTTTTAATAATGTATGCTTTGGTGGGTGCCGTATTCAGACTTCAGGCGAAGATTAATACAATTTACTACAAATGTAAAGTGCAATAGCGCCGTCGTAAGTGTGGCCCTCGGGCCAGCTTGGGCTCCCCAAGAGAGTACTATGGAGGCGGTTGATATTTTGTCCCAATATAATAATGAGACCCCCCCCCCCCATATTGTCCTCTCTGGTGAGCAACAGCAGATAGTAGCTGAGGCACGTGTGGATCCAGCTGTGACCAAATGAGACGTAAAATAGACAGAGAGGGATTTAGGAAGAGAGAGACAGATAGAGAGAGAGACAGATAGAGAGAGAGAGACAGACAGAGACAAAGAGACACACACAAAGAATGAGACGTAAAATAGACAGAGAGGGATTTAGGAAGAGAGAGACAGATAGAGAGACAGAGACAAAGAGACACACACAAAGAATGAGGGAGGGAGAGAGACGGAGAGAGAGACACACACACATGAAGAGAGACAGACAGACAGAGAGAGAGCGAGAGACACACACATTAAGAGAGACAGACTGACAGACAGACAGACAGACAGAGAGAGACCGAGAGACACACACATGAAGACAGACAGAAACACAGACACACAGACAGAGAGTGAGCGAGAGACACACACATGAAGACAGACAGACAGACAGAGAGTGAGCGAGAGACACACACATGTAGAGAGACAGACAGACAGACACACAGACCGAGAGTGAGCGAGAGACACACACATGAAGAGAGACAGAAAGAAAAACAGACAGACTTACAGAGAGAGCGAGAGAGTGAGACGGGAGCGGAAAGGTCTTGGGTCTGGCCTGTGGTGGGAGCAGGCCATGGTCAAGGTCGTGAACAGTGCCATGCAGAGACGTTGGGCAGGGGATTAAAGTGGACAGAGGGCGAGTAGCAATTTTGAATACTACTCCATATAATATTCATATATCCAGGAAAGTCTTCATTAAATATAGTAGAAAATCCTGAGCGCATTCATGAATATTTGCCCATTTGTGTACACTATTTACACGTTAACACAAGGGGCTTAGAGTATAGATTCAGGCAGTGTTTTACAAGAATAATTCTTTTGTTCACAGGATTTCCTTGGCTGGGCATGTAGCCAAATCGGTTTAAATTAGGTTGAAACATCTCTGCTGGGAAACTATCGTGCTCAAAATCAGGATAACCTAATATTTGTCCATTGTAATTTCCTCCAAAGTTAGAAGCCGGAAATGAGAGTTAACGTCTCTGAGGCGGAAATGACCCAGGAAAGAGACAACCAGATTGTTTTACCTATGGAACCTGGGGGTTGGGCTATAGCCCACCTCATGCAGAGCAGCGCTGTGGTCACGTCCATCTAACCGCAGTAAAATAGCCTTGGTTCCTGAACTGAGTTAGCGATGCGCAACAACCTGCAGACACACTCGCTGATGTACAATGAATCCTCATCTATATTCCATCCATATCACTATCCAATATTTAGCCAGCAAACTATTCAGCCAGCTCACCTCGTGAGGAATGGGCACGCATTCATTAGACGCTTGCATTATTTATGGGGGGTAAACATTGCAAATTAGATGGTAATAATTGATGTTTAACAGTATGTATTCTGCACTGTTAATTAGTCGTCAAGTCTGCGCTGTTAGGGGGGCAGAATAGTCTTGTGGTAGGAGGGTTTGAATCCTGGTGCTTGGTTGGATACCAAGTATACGTCTGGGCTAGCCGTGAGCTTGATGCCTAACCCCCAGGTACTTGATGAATGTATTCACTGAATGTTGCTTTGAATTATACCTTTAAAGATTTTTTTATGAACTAGTATTACGAAAAGTAAAGTGACCCTGCAAGTAGCCCTCTGAGTTGAAGTCTAGTGAGAGGTTCAAAAACGATCGCAAATATACCACATATTATCTCCTTCAGCCAATAATAGCAAGGTTTAACAAATAGCTTCAAACAAATAACGTTGTACTACGTAGACTCGTTGCCCGATTTTCGGCAATGAAAACTGAAGGGATTATACTTTGTGTGGTGTTTAGTCTGCACTGAGTTGTTTTATAGTGGCTATTTAGCCAACTTGATTGTCAATTTACTGCAAAAGTCAATTTTGTCCAATTCACTGCCCATTTAACTGGAACATTTAAAAAGTGCTTGGTTCATAACAATGGAAATTGTGATATTGTATCTTCTGAGTTAGAAAAGGTACCACTGCATTTGTTACAGGAAACAAATTTCTGGTCATTAATTGTGATAATTATACTAATTATACTTTTTTGTAAACCTCTCAACCACACATTCTCTCACAGGGTTAACTCAGAAATATATCTCAGCTAATTCAATTGATTTGCTACAATGTGTTTGTATGTATGTTTGTGTGGGTGTGCTAGTGTGTAATAATTGGTATTATTATAATATATATCAAATGCAATCTAATCAAATCCCGTCGGTAAGGGAAGATTAGGCGTAGGGAGAAAGATTCCGAAGCAGAAAAACAAGCTTAACTTATCAAAAGAAAGATTAGAACTTTATTCATCGCTGTGGGGGAAACATGGTGAAGGTGTTAGAGGAGCGAAGCACACATAATCGGCAGAATGCAATAAGACACAAATGATAATAACAACAGATGTGAGAAATAAAGACCTACACAGCAGACAAAGAGGACAGGCTGGTGTACTAAAGAGATATGCCTCATCCCTATCTAGAGGAATGGAGGTGTGGGTGGGAGAGAGAGAGAGAGAGAGAGAGAGAGAGAGAGAGAGAGAGAGAGAGAGAGAGAGAGAGAGAGAGAGAGAGAGAGAGAGAGAGAGAGAGAGAGAGAGAGAGAGAGAGAGAGAGAGAGAGAGAGAGAGAGAGAGCAAGAGAGCGTTTGTTGTTTTTGTAAATGTGTGTATGCGTGTGGGTGTGTGTTTGCGTGAGAGAGAGAGCGAGAGAGAGAGAGTAGGTGGGGTGTGTGTTTATTGTTTTTGTGAATGTGTGTATGCGTGTGTATGTGTGAGAGAGAGAGCGAGAGAGAGCGTGCGTTGGTGTGTGTGCGTATAGGTTTGTGTTTGTGAGAGAGAGAGCGCGGGTTAGGGTTACTCGGAGGGACGGAGGATATTTAGACTGCCTCCCCAACGCATTCTGCCGCTCCGCTCCGGCACAGCTATCTCTGCAAATCCATTAGTTCAACTAATTCCCATCGCCAGCTGCTGAGCTATCTCAACCGCACCTCTGGAGTTGGGCAATGGTCTAGGACTTTGTGGGGGTGGAATGTTTATTAGCAAAATGCGAAATTAATTTGCTTATTTGGGTACCCGATGTTTTCATAACTCAACTGTGGAAGTCCTCGAGGAAATCAGGCAGAGCAGGCGGGATCACCCAGCGTCTCTAAAGAGGAAAATGTCTACATTCCCACTAATGGATCATGACAGTTGCGACGATTTGGTTCACCCAGGCCTGTCTTGATAACTCACTTAAACTTTTACTCATTTATTTTAGATTGCACACAAGCCATTGTCTTGAGAATGAAAATGTAAAGTAGCACACACGACAGAGAGAGTGTGTGAGCCGTGTGTCTCTCTTACCTTGGTAGGCGATCTTGAATCCGTGAGCGCTTACTGCAAAGTCGCTGGTAAGTCTCAGCGAAAAGATGGATCCAGTACTGGTTACGGGAGCGGGAATGGTAAACCCTGTTAACCTGCGAAAGAGAGGAGAAACAATCCCTTAATAAGAGCACCAACTCCGCACACACACACACACACACACATACACAAATGTGCGCCTACAGACACAAACACACAAACGTGTGCGTTTGTGTGTTTGTTTCATTCTTCTTTTATGAATATGTGGCTCTTGAAGGTAGTGGTAAAACAGTAACCTTGGATTTTATGCACTTTTTAACTTCTGAAAGCGGGGGTAATATCAAACATCATTGAGCGCGTTCAATTTGTTTACTCCTTCGCTCCGTCTCCATAAAAACCGGCTCCCAAACGCCGGAAGAATGTTAAAGCGCAGTGTTCAGCAATAACACGGCGCGGCCTTTACAGTCATCAACCCCGTCCATTGTTGGGAGTGTTGTTGATGGCAGTCAGCTGCATTGTAACAAACGGCTTTATTGCTCCCCTTTCAAATTAGGTGCAGATCTAAACAAATCCATGGGCTTGACGATGTCGTAAACAAGATGTGTGGCGGACCCGTTCCCTCCGAGCCATTCCAGCCAGCCGTTCTATCGACCCTTTAGACTCCCAGAAGCTAGGCGGTGCAACGGTAATCCCGTGAACAGCGCCACGGATGCACCCCTCTTCCTGTCGGAGTTTCCACTTAATAGGCAAATCGATATCCTATTGCCTCGTTTTGATATTATCTGCTGTACAAAACGCACTAAAGGCTGAATATTTACCAGACGAGAGCACAGCCGAATCCTGTATAGGACTATCACCCCATGGGCAAAGACAAAATAATGAAAAAAAACATCTTTATGGTAGCGAGAAATAAGGGGCTGTATTTACAGCTTCAATAGAGATTCCAATAACACAACAGTGAACTCTGCTTCTTTTCACAGTGAATAAACACCCTGTGCTGCAGCGACTGCACTTTATATACCGAGATAACACCAGCAGTCAATTCCAAGCTAATAGAGTTTGGGATAAATCTTCTACAAAAGATACAACTTGGATAGAGCTACTTTTAAAATGTGGTTTTCTACGGCGAAACCCTGCTGGTTTGACATTAACGTCCCAAGAAGTTATTGCCACTCTTTGCACTTGCCCCTGATGATCAGCTTTTCTAATACAGTAGAAATTCTCTGACGTAAGATAAGATGTACTTTTTAAGCCTGAGATGGGAGGGTTTGAATGCTAGAATATTGAATGGTTATCTGAGGAAACTTGTTGTTGGTTTGCTTAAACTTAAGTCATCGACAACACAGTCACAATGTCTAGTACATTAAATAAGAATATATGTCATGCTGTTTTATTAATGTATATCTTTTTTTCAAAAGATCTGACATTAAAAGGGAAACATATCGCTGGATTAACGTCATAATAGGAACGCACTAGATGGGTGTTGATTTTGTTGCTGTGCAACGTATTTTATTAGGGGGTGGTAATTTTATCCATATATTTCTCTGCTGGTTAGCCATACCACTGAACAGTCTAGAAATGCTGGTGGACAGGAACACAATTAATCTGGTCAGTATTACCCAATCTCTTCATAGACGGCTCATATTATTTCTAGCCTTTATTCCATCGCTGCCTAGTCAAGCCATAACAAATCGCGCTGTGTTCATTGCTGCTCCAAGGGCAAGAATGCACATGTCTATTTTAAAGTGATATATACAGGCAAAAAATATATATACATATATATAAGATAAGATGTACTTTTTGAGTCCCAGATGGGAGATGTTTGATACTAGAATTTAATTTGTACATATATATACATGACGCTACATACTCTACCATGTGACCACTGCCTCTCAAAAACGTCTAGTCCCCAACGCTGGTAGTGTGTGGTGTTGGTGTTCCCCGGGGAACTAATTAGGGCTGACTAGAGCAGTTGGTGGCTGTAGAACACTTAGTGGCAGCGGACCAACAGCGTACACAGAGACAGAGGAGAGGTCAAACCGCCTAGAGGGGGGGACTGCAGTCGTTAAAATACGACACCAAATAACAGTGATGGTGGCGGCATAGAATGCATTAAAAAGAATGTAATTAACAACCCCGCCCGGCCCTCTTTTTTCCAACATGATGCACCCACCACCTTAAGATGTATGGCTGTTAAGCCAGCAGCAGCGTCACAGACAGCGAGGGGCAGAAGAGATGTTTCGGGGAGCAAAAGTAAGTTGATGTTGCGACGGAAAAGGTTAAAGTAAAGTGAAAATGTGAAAGAGAAATAGATCTTCTGGAGGAGGGGCAGAAGGGGCAGTGGGGTTTGTTGAGTGTGTGTGTTTGAGAATGTGTGTGTGTGTGTGTGTGTGTGTGTGTGTGTGTGTGTGTGTGTGTGTGTGTGTGTGTGTGTGTGTGTGTGTGTGTGTGTGTGTGTGTGTGTGTGTGTGTGTGTGTGTGTGGGAGGGAAATAAAAAAAGTTACTAAAACTAGCACATTGTTTTCTGGTTTGTGCCCAAGAAATTCATCATGACACCTCCAGGGAATGACAATGCCATAAAAAAAGCAACAAGATAGGGTGGGCGCAATGGTTTTTAAACATCCCCACAACACTTCTCCTGCTACACCGTTGTATTGGCAGTATTTTGTACAAATAACACATTTCTTATGTCATTATAAAGTCAGGCCGCTGCTGACAAACGCAGGTATTTTTCTTGTACGTTAACGCTAGATGCGAAGTCCGTGTTCTTTCTGCCGTATGTGTTTTGTGGCGTTCCTCTGCCTCAGTGGTTCTCAAACTCTTTCTAGAGTACCAGGAGAAAAAATAATGAAATTAACATAAATAATGTATGTGGTTGCTATTTGGCAAACATTTAAAGGGTGCAAATGCTCACAATTCAGTGAGAAACATGGGCATGGGTTTCATGCAACTGTTAACTGTTAAATAAAGGGGTTCCTTATATAAAATAAAATCGATATATATATTATTTATTATTTTCTGTGTAACCCCTGCAGTACTTCAAAGTACCCCTAGGGGTGTGCGTACCCCCATTTGAGAACCACAGCTCTACCTGTTCAACTGCTTGCTTGGTTTGCAAGTTTGGCGGTATTGGGGATCAGTGGCAACAGTACCCAAGGTTGTAAAGTGATGCCGACTTCCCGACCCCGCTCTAACTTGGCACCGGTGTCCTCACTTTACATTGTTAGCGGGATCTTATCGCATCCATTTTTATTCCAGGTTGTCTAGCGGTGAATTAATATCAGTTGACTGGTCCCATGCCCAGATGGCTCCCATCCTCGTTGTGGCTTTGTGATCCTAACACCAGTGGGGTTGTGTTGAATTGCTTTATGGCAACACAGCTGCACGGAGGGAGAAGGAAGGATATATGACTTCCATCGCTATATTTCCGAAGAGGCCGGAAGATTATTCAATCCGTTTTTCCAGCGTTGTTGTGAAAAACGACAGATCGGCAGCGATCCAATTTAAGATCATGCTGTGTTTTACCAAATGCTATTCTGAACCAAGAGGGAGAACAGGAGATTGCCGACCAAACTGTGACAAAAATATAGAGAAAAGGAACACAAAATCAGTTCTGCTTTGGCAGTAGCAGCATATTGTGAATCTGTCTTCTCAGACACAAAACTGTCGATAAATGATATCCCAATCAGACTCTGCTGCTGAGCATGTTTCCAAACTACCTCAAAGCCCCCACTATACAGGAAAGCAACACCCAAGCCCTGGGAGAAAATCTAATTTTCGGCTCTAAAGAATTGAACAAAAACCCTGTGATAGCAATACGGAGCCCACTCAAAGCGACGATAAAGTGCTCCTTAGTTCCTTCAACATTCAGCCTAAGCAGGATAGCTTAACAAAGAAAAGCCGAACCAAACTCTGACCACTCTCCTTTCAGCTCCCCCAGCACCTGCCACAGAGCAGTCAGGACTAATTCATTGTGATGGTGCATTTTCAATTTAATGTTTTTTTAAATCAGAGATGGACAGCTAAGGATGGATTTGCTATTAAGTAACACCAAGAGGTGAAACTGAAAAAACCTGGTACAGGCGTGGATGGAGCAAAAGTATAGCTGGACATGTCTCCATAACAGGACTTTTGCACACAGAATGTATACGATAATACTTTTTAGGCATTCAGACAATAAGCAACACAGTCAGAATGCAGTGTGTGGATTTCCCTTTTGTTGGTTCATATTATTGAAGAGAATGACTTTTGTGTATGCAATGCATGCTTTTTTCCAAAAACAGAAACTGTACACTACAACATTTTCAGTTTTCATGTTTATGTGGTTTACCATGTAGACAGGGTCACAATATGCCTGTTTAAACCTTGACTTTTGCCTTATACTTATTAACAATCAGCCTAGCATTGAAGAATCGGATCCAGACTTTGGCATTCAGCATAACCATTGGCAACAGCAGTTGCAGACCTAGAGTTAGAATACTTCAAGGCTCCAGACTTCTCAGATTTGCCATAGTGCGGCTCAAGGGTTTATGGGTCTCAAATTTAGCCAATGGATATAATTCCTGTGAAATACAGCCGTGCTCGGGGGCATTGGGAGAGATAAGATGGAATGTGTGAACTAGCTTATCCAGAAACCATTTCTGGGTCAACCATGAATTTTCGACATTCCCTACATTGACATTGTTATATATATTGAAATGTCTACAGTCTACACAACAAACCACATTGACAATAGGACAATTGTCTACAAGCAATTTGTTTGCACAACCAAACATTTTTTTAATTTGCACAAAGCGCAATGCACTGTATGGCAGAGGAGTCTTTCAAAGGCCTTTACAGTATTATTATCAGCCCTGGACGTTTTGGGAACCTGATCAAAACCACACTCAGAAATGTATTTTTGTGTCAGTAGAAGAAGCAGGGTTGCCTTGCCTCTGGCCTTCATAAAACACAAACTTTTGTAGCTGTAGATAAATTTGATCAAAGCTCACGAAACAAAAGGGAAAATGACCAACGTTGATGGGTGAAAAAAACACAACGAGTCCAATATTCCTTCATTTTTAATTAAAGCCAATTAACTCCGCTCTCTGGGTCCAGAGAATGATTAATTACTGTTGGTAACCGGTGTGCTAACCAAACATTATTCTTTGTTTCCCCCACTACGGCATCAAACCACCAAGTTATGTTAACTCTTCGCTGCGAGTTAGAAACGTGTTTGCTCCGTCGCCCTCAGGTGAACCCAGGGTGCACCGTGTAGTACCGCAGTCTCCCAATCCTGTCTTTCACCGTGGAAACGAGAGTACAGAGCCGACACCGAGAGCAATGCATGCAGAAACACTAGATCCTGATCCCCCCCTCCCCCCCCCCCCCCCCCCCCCCCACCCAATACACATCTCCTGTCCCCGGCCCACGGATGGAAAAAGGAACTCGACGTCGCCGCGGCTTGAGTGAAGCGCCCCGAATCTCGCTGATTGCCTGGCGAGATGCAGCCTCGCCTTGCCCACCTGAACACAAAGCCCACCTGAACATCAGCACCCCCCACCACCCCGAAGGTGTCCCCCCCCCCGCCGGTCTCCCCACCCAACTCGCCCTGCCTACCAGCCCCCTCTGATTAGTGTGTCACATCTCTGCCGTTGTGAGGGAGAAGCGAAACAGGCATGATATACTTCAATTTGGCTGACTCATTGTCTGTCTGTCTCCATCTATCTACCCCGTCTCTCTCTCTCTCTCTCTCTCTCTCTCTCTCTCTCTCTCTCTCTCTCTCTCTCTCTCTCCCTCTCACTTCGCGCCCCCCCCCCCCCCCCCTCTCTCTCCCTCCCTCTCTCCCTCCCTCCCCCCTGTGGCTGTGCCCATGTTAAGTCACAACCACGGCTATGCCCATGCGAGGCCCTCTGTAACCCGCCCTCCTCAGGGGGGACGGGGGCGGACAGCACCAGCTAGAGGGAGAGAGGAGCAGCAGAGTGCTGCGGTGGAGGATTGATCTCACTCCAACTTGTAAATCACAATCCAAGTGTTCTTTCTTGCGTCCGCGTCGCGGTTAGATCCCGGTCTAAGAATAACACTTGTGCTACCCCGCTTGTCTGGCTCTCGTCAAGACAAAGGAGAACAAGCAGGAAGAAAGAAAACGCCGGCAGGGAGTGATTAATCGACTTCTTTAGCACGGGCGTGGCCCCAGTCATTACATCACGCCCCCATCACACCGCCACCGCCGGTCAGGCATTGATTTTAATAACTGCAGGATGAAAGGTCGCATTTTCCAATCAATTAAGTCTGTCCCACAGTCTTTCCCACAGAAAACGAGGTATAAGTAGAGGGTGTTCTTCTGCCCAAAACCACCAAAGATAATTGCTAAAGCAGAGAGCATTGAGAGGAGCCATGTAGGTGGTGTTTCACGACGTCTTCTTCCTCCTACGATTCCCTAGATGGATGACGAGCATGACCAGTGGGGTTTTGGTTTGAGCGAAAAAAAGCCATTTGTGTTCATCTGTTCCTCGCCATTAGTGCTCTGCGCTCGTCGTGAGACAGGTGTGCAGAATAAGGATGATTCACACTCTCGGCTCTCTCAACTTTTAGGCAATACGCCCACAACTTAATGTTGAACTATATTGAACTGAACCAGATTGAATCCCCTTCTTTGTATCCGCCTTGGGTTTGTTAAATATTTTCAATCAATCTTATCCATATTACTTAGATTGGCAAATTAGATCAGATTTGAGAGGATTTATAGCATGTTACTCATACTACAGAAGTAACATTAACCTCTTCGGAACAGAAGCCGAATCACAAAGCCATTGATTCATTAAGGTCAGGCTAGCTAAGTCTTCCTACATCTATATGTGACCAGACACAATTTAACTTAAGTGTAATTTCGTTTTCTCAATCCTTTCTGATCTCTCAATAACTTAAGTAGAGAAGGCCTCAGTTAGCGGTCGATTTTATTTAAGATTAAATATATTCACTTTCCATTTTGTTAAGATTACCACAAAGAGTCTTTGTAACCAATCATTTCACAGCTACTCGCACTGAAATCCAAAAGGGTATTTGTTTAACGTAACAGCGAAGGCATACTTTAATTATGATGTTACAATCAATGGTAAGAAAAACGTTGTTTATGTTTGTGGATGACCAAAATGCATCAGCCCTAACCCCCGCCATCTCTTTTAGCATAGCCCTACACATTGATTAAAGATACACTGAAAACATAATTACCCTCATCATCCCAACATTCAATTAGGACAAATCTACACTCATTGATCAGCGCAAACAGCAACAATAACGATACATAATAAAACGATTTCTTCTGTGAATACTTCTTTGTAATTCAACGTGCTCCAGCTTTACTTCCTATATAATATTTAATCAAAATAATAATGAGTGCTGCCTGCTACCAACCCTTTCTAATCATGGGGTGGACTTGCTAGATGTTACAATAAGCACAGCCCTGAAGAACCGATGTTGATGGGAGGGTTTCAGAGAGCAAAGAGAATTAGTAGATCAATGGAGGGACACACTAATCATGAGTGCGTCGATTCTTTATGTAAAAGAAACCTTTTGTCTGTTTCCTTTCTGAATTCACCTCATTATTAATCAAAAGGGATTCATAAATGAAGGAACCCTTTAATCTCTATCAAGGTTTCTATTCACAATCAGCTTCTGAAAAAAGAATCTGACTCAGTGTTATGTATGAACAAAGACGCGATGTCCCCGAGCTCTAGTCGGAGCTTCCTACTCCATTTATTCAACCAACTAACTCACGCATGCGCGACTCACATCAAGAGGGCAAAACCAATTCGAATGCATCCATGTCGTAAACATACGTAACATAACATGCATTGCTGCAGCAATGTCCAACATAACACTCAGATGTCACATTTCTTCTTAATCCTGGAGAAACGTCTAGTCTGGAAGGCATGAAATACACATAAGATACCGTCCCTTGGCGGAAAAAACAAAACAAAAGAGCCTGACTTCATAAGGTGGAGACGCCGCTCTTTGAAGTCGAACCATGGAGATCTGTGCTATGTCTTGCGCAATAAGCATGTCAGAAAAGGGGGGGGGGGGGGGGGGGGGGGGGGGGGTGGTTTATGTGGCGGTTTGAGCTCCTGAGTAATTAGAGTTATGGAGGGAACGTCTTGTGTAAGAGCAGCAGCATATGGTCCGCTCCGCCGGGAGGATTCGGTCACAGAATTATTATTTTCTGGCTTAACGCAACAGCAGTGTCGGGTGGTGGTTACATTCCCGGCTGATGGCAAACTTTGGAATCAAAAGAAAAACTAAAGAGTTATTGAATCAACAATGTATGCAGTATGGAGGCGTCGGATCGAGTGCAGAAATAAATAGAACCCCAGGGCCTTAATTTTTCTCCTCTCAGCATACACGGCACTCTCTATGCCTTCTCTTCGTTGTGAAGAATAAATCCATGAGAAGCATGTTTTCAGCCACAGTATTACTTCAGTTGATCAATATTTAAGCAAATGCCCCACATCACTTTCTCAGCTACAAGCAATGGTTTAAAGGTCATCTTAACTCACCGACATTCTTATGTGTTTAGTGAGACTATTCAAGGAACCATGTTTTGTTAGCCTCATAGCATATTGGCCCTATTTTAAGATTGATCTTTTATTTAGCCTCAAAAATGCCCATGTCATCTATTTGACTAGGGCCTTTTTGCAGATAGTGATTATGGAATGTAAAAATCACTAGATATCACAATTTGGTCGAAATATGACTTTGGCAATTACGAGGCTAACAATTTGTAAAATAGTTAGGTTAACAATCGAAAACACAGGAAAGGGGAAACTCTCTGCATGCCCTTTTTAGTGTAATCCTAGTTGAAAGCGTACGATGGCGTGACGTATTGAGTAAAATAAGGGATCAATGGATGACCTCCCCATTCCCTTTATCAGGTGTCTCCTGTAGAGATGGGCCCCCTTCAGCACCTCTTAGGGCTGGGAAGGGAAGGTGACAGAAAAGCCACTGAAGGATTGTATGCAACAGAAACTCGGATAAGGAAGGGGACGGGAGAGAGCTTTCCCATGTCCTCTCATGTTTTATGCATTTGTTTTAATTTTGTACTTCAAAGTAGCCTAAATGCGCCGCTGTTTCTACAGACAACCACCCAAAACGATCTGGTTCATCTCAAGAGGCTCGCTCTTTAAGGCACTTTTAAAAAAAATTACAACTGTGTGCGCCTGGTGCCAACATCAGACTTAGCAGGCATCTTCCTTGTAATGATGTGTGAAGAGCATTTCTACGTTTGTTTTCATCGTATGGAGCCACTTTATCCGCGCGGGAAGAGTTGGCATTGCTGTCGCTGGCTGTCAACGCAGCAACATCATGCTCCGATTCACCGGCAAAAACAACAATGACCTCATCGTTATAAGTCTCTGTTGCGTTGTTATTTTTGAAATGCTTATTTTTTTTTACGTTTCAATGCACAACTGTAGCATGTGGAGGCCACATTATTTATACTGTAGGCCTGTAATTAGTGTACAGTGCAAAATGTTTGTAGACATAATGTTCAAACAATATTTGAACATTACATTACTCTTCATACACAATTGAAGTCTATCATGTAAGACTGTAATTTAACAGTTAATACAATTATAAAATATACAGACAAGCTCATATATTTAATTGTTATTTGGGATTCTCCCAATCAGGCATTTAAAAAAATTGCCAATGATGTAATGTGCCAAGATGAACCCAAAGCAAAAAATTCCGCACAAAAACGAATTGTTGTTCAATGTTTGGAACCAGCTGTAGCTCCTGGCAGCAACTTGACAAGGGGTCAACAACTACAGCCAATAATATGACAATGTCCCACTGGTGAATATATAAATTAATTAAAAAAGCTTGGAAAACTAACAACGACGGAAATCAACAGCTGAAAAACAGACCGATAATGAAAGCCGATCTCAGAGTCCGCTGGATTTGTCATAAGATGGAATACATTTCACCATTATGAATTTAAAGTTTTTTTTAATAACATCTGTTCAATGCCATCTGTGGAATATGTGCCACCACACTGTAAAATATTTGCTGTGTGCAGGTAATAATTCCCAATTTATTCATCCAAATGCCGCAACAGACCCAAAAGTGTAGGAATCAAAAAAGCTAATTTAGCGGCTAAACACAGAATAAAGTAGGCCAAATTGAATCCTGAATCTTACATTTTATATGTTAATCTGACTCTCACACGGTGCATTTCAGATGCACTTCTGAGAAAAGAACTAAATCCTAGGGCGTAAAAAGTGATTGCAAAAAGCAATGTGATGCACAAAAATTACCAAAATAGTTTAGTAGTGTTGCTTTGGGTTCTGGTTAGATTATACAGGACTTTTCTAAGAATTTGCGCTGTATTTGTCATTAAAATAATTGTCTTTGAAGCAATCATATCTGATTCAAAACTATAACGACCTCTACTTATACTCAGAACAAACCACATGACTCAGTCTTTAATTTTTTGCAAAAAATGTGCACTGGATTGATTTCGTGATTAAGCATAATCGAATTGTTAAGCATAAGAACCTCATTTGCATTTCATTAGACATTAAAAACAAAGTGACTTTGTTTAGAAACCCTTAATGCAAAAGCAAGAATCTCCTCTAATCCAATAAGACCCCAGTTGAGCACAGACATCCTTTTCTGCATCCTAATGCTCGCTTCTGTGACTACGGGCACTTTTCTGACGCGATAAGATACACGCATCCAACCCAACGTCGACATAAAATATTAACTTATAGTCAGAGCTCACTGCTGAAACCCCCTTTAATATACGCCCTTTCTACAGTATCTCCTGAAAAGTGTGCTTAAAATGTGGATGAGCCGCTCGTCCTCACCTTGTCCTGAAGTTGACGGGGTGCGGGTGCCCGTCGTACAAAGATAAAAAGTCATATTCCTCCTCCACCGCAAAAGATTGAAAAACTATATGGATCCTGTTCCTCTCCTCGGCCACAATCACCCAGGTACAGTTGGCTCCGTTGGGATATCCGTACGGAAAACCTGGGCTCTCTATCGTCCCGTTCCTCCCCTTTAAAGTGCCGCCACACGTATGGATGAACCCTGGGGAGAGGGGAGAGAAAACAACACAGTGAGCTTTAGTCGTGAACAGCGGAGACTTGGGGATACTGGACACTTTAGCAAGATGAAGGAGTACGCATGCTTTTTCCAAAACGATTTGAACCACATTATAGCCTTGCAAACATACCACCTTTACTGCATTTATATAGCACTTTTCTAATCAGTGGCCACTCAAAGCAAACAATCACACGTTCATACACACATTCACACACCAACAGCGTTGTCAGCCATGCAAGGCAACAGCCAGCTCGCCTGCAGTTAGGGTGAGGCGTCTTGCTCAAGGACACCTCAACACTCCGGGGATCGAACTAGGAACCTTCCAGTTAACAGCCAACCCGCTCTACTTTCTGAATCACATGCTGCCCCTGTATATACTTGTAGGTTTTTCCACTATCCACCTCCTAAGATCTGGCCCTTCAGAAAGAAGGGTCACTCTTCTATGGCGTTACAGATGCTATTAAAGTAGCAGAGGTAATTATGTAGCTGAATCATCTCATAAACGGTTGACCACTGATTCCATTATATCCTATAGTGTTCAAGGTAGCAAGGTTAATGAAGACTGATATCAATCAGGCTGTGTTTACCAAAATACCTTAATAGTACAATTTTAGGGTGAAAGGGACCAGCTACAGAAAATAGCAATGCAAAGGGCTTTAGGGAAGAACTGCTTTGCTTTGTACTTGCAGACATTAATATGAGATAGAACGGTAGATAGATATGAAGATGGAGAGGTAGAGAGCCAGGAAGAGGTAGAGAGCGCGAGGTAGAGAGAGTGAGCGAGAGAGAAGTCTATGTCCACAGAACTGAACTATAAACCACAGGTGGACGAGTGGAAAAGTGTCTCATGGGGCACGAGACAAATGCCGGGCCAAATCAACAGCTGGCCACTAGCTCCTTCCCCAATGTACAGTAGGCCTTTGTTATATGGCTACTATTCTTTGTGTTTTAAATTAGCATGCCTGACACCTGCCCTTTTTAACCATCGCAAACGCATCTAATTACTTATAACAACTATGATTGCATTTCTTTGTGATGATGTCGCACATCGCTTAATGAAGAGCAGACTTAATTAAGAATGCCGGTTTCTGTTTCCCTTTAGTGTAATTAGCTTCTGACCCCGTGGATGTTTGAGTCATCTCATCAAGACAGCAGTGAAGCGGACCTGATGCAGCACTTACACATCAAGTTGGAAAATAAAAGAATGCTTTAAAATCATTCTGACATTGTGTTTGCAAACCACAACAAGAGCTTTTACCCCCCGCACAAAGCTTTGTTGTAATAGGTTAATTATCTAAAATACACCCTCTGCCTCGCATAAGGCTACGTTTACACGATGACGGTCTGACCAGAAGACGCAAAAGTGGCGTCACGTCTTCACTTTTTATTCCGCGTTTAGACGATAGTTTTCGGGAGGACATCTGCGTGCATACGGTGACGCAAAAGTGTGGGGAATTCGATTGGGTATGCATGCCAGGCGGCTAGGTGGTGCTGTGATACACTATCACACAACACCGCCATGTCTGAGCGCATGCGTAGAATCTTCCTTCTTCTCTTATCCGTGCCGCAAAAAACAAAAAGATCCTTCTCTGTTCAGTAACACTATCTGTACATATCCTGTACATTTCGTGGAAACAGTCCTGTACGCTTGTTAGAGCTGCCAGAGCAGCTTGAAGGTCCGACGCATGGAAATAATCGGACATGTTTGTTTATTTACTTGTACTGGCACATGTATATGACGTAAATACGTACGCGACGTGAGCAGATCTGAGCAGTGTTTTGCATCTTGGCAGTGTAGACGGAAACGCTACGGCGGAGCGTATTCAACTTTTCCACTCTGGAGGGTGGTTTCAGATTTATGCGTTTTCATGCCCTAAAAACGCTGTCACCGTCTTCCCTGTTTCCTTGTGTATGCTAATTGTGTGAACACACTTTTCTTGCCCTGCAAACCAAATTTACCCACGGGTATGAATAAAGCAACCTTGAACCTTGAACCTTGAACCTTGACTTCCGATAAAATATTTTGTTGTTTTCACCCGCAAGCGTCTTCGTGTAAACGGGGCCTAAGACTCAACGCTGAACATTGAGTCTTATGAGAGATACCTGTTCCCGTGGGACATTCCCAGTTTTCCGGGGTCACTACCTCCCGAAGTCATTCCCTGTTTCCCGAGGCCATTCCGTTTTTCCGGGGACATTCACAGTTTTCCGGGGGGACATTCCCTGTTTCTGGGGCATTCCGTCTTCCGGGGGACATTCCCTCTTTCTGGATGCCTGTTCCTGTCCTGGCTGGAGCTGTCCCCGGGAATGTCCCCATTTATAAAAAATAGGATTTTTATCGAATGTATTAAAATCGATTCTGGAATGGCCAAGATTCTAGCCTGCTGATGTATATTAATTCCAAGAAACTTGTTGGTAATTAGTCTTGTGTCGATCTGATTGGTCTTGACTGACCTCACTACACAGGGTGTCTATCTATCGACTTTATACCAGAGGCAGGAGTGAATAGAATCGTATAGAAAGATACCCTTATATAGTAGTGTGTTTGTGTGTGTGCGGACGATGGCTTGTTGAAGCAGCCTTACCTGGCCGAGTCTGTTTGGAGTCTGGGGCTGGGTGAGCCTGCACACCTGTTGCACGTTGTGCAATCAGTGTGCACAGGTTAAACCAGCCATCACACACATTCAATGAGATCTCCTGCATGGCAACATGGAGCACCAGGCCATGTATTTTATCTGCAAACCTTACAATAAGCCCAACAACCCCAACCCTATGTCCCATTCTGGAGGAGCCCAGTAAAATCAAAATCCTTTACTACAGTACTCAAATTTAGCATGATAATAGGACAAATATAAATGTCCCTTTTTTTTTGTGAAATAATTACATTTGACATTAGTTATACTTATATGGCCTGCCAAATTACAAATTTCCCAGTTTTTTATCGACAAATCTCACGATCATAACTCGGCTACAGGGGACAAACCGCACCCCCTACCGCTGAAAGCTCTGTACCAGAAGCGATACCTGAAATTGCATAATAGAAAGCGAGTCGTTTCTTCTGCAAGAGTTTAAATCAGGTTATATTTATTACAATCCATACAATCATGGATTTTGGATTCCATTAGGGCCATTTTGAAAGCCTGTGTTGCCAAGATGACTGTGACCCACTTCATCGAGTGAACCCTTCTAAGCGCGGAGCAGGAAGCATACATAGCCTACTTAACAGCAGTCTATGAATAGTAATGCTGGCTCCTATCATGGCTATTAAATCGGACTAAAAACACCAGCTGTCAACACCTGTGCTGATGGCTGACGCAAACCCCATCCCCAATTAGGCGCACATTTCTGCGGGCCTTGGAGAAAGATTGCAGAATCAAAGAATTCTGCCAGGCTTTATAACCAATGGGGAGGAAGGACAACTTTGAAGTGTTGTGTTTTTCCCTGATATATCGTTGCGTGTCATGCACTCAATGAATAATGGGCCTTGTTCAGAGTGGGTTGTGTGAGCTACTTGATAGTGATGTTTGTGTGCGGCTGATAGTTCTGATGTCCTGGAGGTTGATGGAACACAAGCTCTTTGCTATTCTCTCTCTCTCTCTAACTCTCTGTCGCTCTCTCTCTAATAACAATCTATCATTTTGTTACATCTCTCTAACCAAGTTTCCCTTTTTCTCTTATGTACCTTAAAGGGTGACAATGGGGTGTCTGTAAACTGCCATTAGCCGGTCTTACCCATTCAGACCAGATTCAGACCAGTTGTTTGATTCCAAGTTCCTCATTGTGCGTCCAAGAGGGGAGCTCACTGGGTTAGCATCTGCTCTCTGATAGCCACTTACATTGACTGGCAGAGTTACAGTAGCCTCGCTCCTGTTCATGTGAGGGGAACTATCTTTACATTACTCTCCAAAGTTTTCCAGTGTGTCCAGAATAGTCGTTTTGTTTACAAAATAAGCGCTAGTACCAACGTAACAAAATTGTAGTTTGCGCCGCTGGCACAATTCTATCATTTCTGCTTCTGTCTTGGTTGTCTACATGGGGTAACCTGTCAGCAGCGCATCACAGGTACCCCAATAATCAAAGAGCTGGAAATAGTGCCTCATTATCTGTGTATTTGTAGACAAACTACAATCTTGTAAAATCAATCTTGAACACATATTCAACTGTTTTTGGAAAGTAAAAATGTATTCCCCACACATGAGGAGCTAAGCCACTACAAAGCTAACCCAGCAAACGCACCTCCTGGAAGCACAATGAGGAATTTGGAATTAAACAAGTCTGCTTTAACTGGGTAAGACAGACACATGCCAATTTAGAGTCCCCGGCGTGTCCCTTTCATTCACTGCCCATTCAACTGCGCATTCTCACAATCGTTCACAATCGCTTCATCGTTTTACTCTCTCGCTCGCTCTCTCGCTCACTCTCTCTCTCTCTCGCACCAACCTCCCCTGTCTTCGCTCTGTCTATCCCCAGCTTTGTATTTGGCTCTCCTCCCTGTAAGCCATCCATTCTGAACAAAAAAATTGAAATCAGGAAGATCCCTTGGTCTCCGCGCAGTGCATTAAACCAGCTTGTAATATGTTAAGCACCGGCATCATCTCAAATAAATTTCCATCTATAAAAAGCCCATTGTAAACATCTGCTCATGCTTCAAAGGAAGGGGAGAAAAAAAGACAACCGAAAGCCATATACCTCCTTCACAGAGCAGGGGACATGCAGTAAACCCATTTACTGCCAGGGCCCTAACTATGCTGCTGATGTATTGCTCATCAGTTAGTCGCCTGACTCCGACCTAATATTACCTATAGTGTAGGCTGAGATCCAGCTGGCCTACTATGTTACAGCAGAACTCCTGTTCGGAATATTTTAATCATAAAGCGTCATGTAAAAAATATCAAGCCACCAAATGGTCATTATTACTGTGCTTCTTTTTTATATAAACAAAAAAATCCTTAATCCCCTTATCCACAACAACCCACCCCAGACTGCATTCAAGACTCGACCTGTCCTGCAATTTAGACACCTAAGGTTATCAAATCTTTACAAAAGTCTCAGATTGTCCTTAGTGATGTATCGGATCCTCTCAAAGTGGATTCTGTCAATTAGTTCAGCGAGCCATAACTTCAGTGTTGGGGCTTCCTTACAGCAGAACTCCTGGGAGGAGACGGAACCCAGAGCCCGGGCCGGAACCGAGACACTGAAAAGGGGTGGAGCTACATCCTGCCTCCTGATCCGTAACGTAGATATTCTAGTACGAAACTAATTTGCTGCAGCGGATGAGGCTTGGAGAAGGGGGATTTTAATAAGTCTGTATCTACAGTGGGCTGATCCGCACGGTTTTTGATTTGAAACCTTTACCGTAAACTTTTTTCACAGTTTACTGGTGCAAGTCGAGGTTTGTGTTCGCTGTTGATAGCCAATTACACGCTCACAGCTCCCCCTCCCCCTGATCCTCCAGCGACATGATTGGTCGAAACAAAAATATGAAGCGAGAGAAAGTGAAAACGCCTTGCTCGCCCATATTTGGGCACGTCTGCCATCGAGATTTGAGATTGTTAATCTAAAGTCTGATTTGCACGACTAGCTCGAGCACGCCGACGCCACCGCCACCGCCCCTGCCACCATCGTTCCCCCCGAGGTGAGCGCCACGGACGCGAGGCGCGGGCGCCGTGGCATGATGTGGACCATAAATTGTGATGAAAAAAAGCGTTAGCAGCCCGCTGTGATCGCACGGTAGGGGAAAATAGGGGGTTCAAAATATGAATCAGTATCATAACACATAAATCTGGCGGTGAGGGGGGGGGGGGCCTCAGCAGGCGTGTGGGCACGCTGGCAGACAAGTGCTGTCAAGATCGGTCCCTGCTGCTGCTCAAATAGTTACATTTACCTCTGGCCTTGAGACCAACACATTATCCATCACGGCCCCAACAACAACATCAACAGCAGCAGCAGCAGCAGCAGCATCAACCCACCTTCTGTCGTCACTGCCTGTCTGGTACTGTTGTGCTCTAGTGTTGTGGTTGGGAAATGAAAGCCTTGCTTCACATTAGAGTCGAGTGTGTTAAAACCTGTGCATGTTTCCATTGCCTGTGTGTGTGTGGGGGTGCTTGTGTGTGTTTTCATGCGTGTGTGAGTGCGTGCGTATGTTTGAGTTTGTGCGTGTGTGCACATTTTATGCATGTTTGCATATGCCTGTGTGTGTGTGTCTGTGTGCGTGTGCGTGTCTCTGCGTCTGTGCGAATGTGAGCATTTGTGTGTATGCGCATGCATTTGTGAATTCATAGGTTTTACATGTGTGGTATTTGCTAGGTATTTGCACTAGGAATAAGCTAATGGAACGACTTAGCCATGCCCTCTTCCCTTGGCCATCAAGGTTACATTTGTAAAAATACATAATGCATGATACAGGGTGTTCAGGCTATGTTAATGCAGCCCTTCGTCAATTGGTTGCCAACTGAATCGGTTATTAGGGACAGAGAAAGTAAACATTGCCTTGGTTCATCAAATGTGTGGTCCACACCAGCCGGTACACACGCCAATGAGACTCCCAGTATGCCCTGTCTCCAGCATGCCCTGCCTTCAGAAGGTCAACAAAGGACACCCACACCCACACCCACACATAGTATCAGTGTCAATCTTGGCACCAATGGATACTATTTTTTACACATATTTATACACATACGTATTTTCCCTGAGAAAGTTTATAATTAGAGAGTGCATTCCTTGATCAGCCTATTTTATGTAACAACAGTTTGTATTATTGTACGACCAATGCAGGAAGCATTATTGTAGTTAGCACTATAACATAGAAAACACACGTGGTGTATGTTTGAACGATTCAACGTGGTTGAATGTAGTTGCAGTTCTATAAATATATTTCTATAAAAGGGTACACTTAAAGAGGAGTCTGGCCTTGTATGCCCAGGCCTAACGTTCTCATATTATTCCCTTCCCGTCTGGATATTTCCTCCATTTTCTCGAGATTGACCTAATAACTCACGCTTAGTCAAGGGCAGGTCCCTCGTAGGGCCTAGTATTTCATCTTGTTCAAACGACGACGATGACCAGACAGAATCTGAGAGCAGGCCTGACATTGTTTGCCTAGCAATCAAAGTACAAAAAAAACTAAAAGAAATTAAATAGGCCCATATTGATTTGTGCGTGACCTTAGCGAACAGTCAGCCGAAAAGAGAGATATCCATCAGTGACACTAGCTTCGAGAACCCACCGCTGTCTGACAGAGAGCCCTTACCCAGCGAAACAAAGGTCAGCTGACACAAGGACACACTTTATGTGCTGCTCCATCGTTGCCGCAACAACTGTGTCCTATATTTGCCTACCTACAAAACTGCAGCAGAGGGGCAATCACGGCAGCCTTCTTTTTTTATATACATATACACACACACCTATATATAGATAAAGATACAGTCACAAACCCACTTGTGAAACTTATCCAAAAAGATGGTCTGCTTTAATATTCGTTCTCAGGGGGCGAGGGAAAAAACAGCAAACCCCAAAGTGGAACTTGTGAAAGAGAAGGAACGAGAGGAAGAAGAGAGAAACAACCGGAAAAAACGTCTCAACACCACCCATCGCATCGAGGGGGGAGCACAAGGTTGTTGAATTACTTCCACTACTTGTTTGTTGTCATCGTCTTAGGCAGGGAACCGTCCCGCTTTGTATCATGAGACAATCAGGGCTGCAACAGCAGTTAGGGGTTTATATATAGAAGCGCGTGTTTTTTCGTTTTTCTTACAGAGAGAGAGATCCAAGCAATTTTTATCTCAGATCTATGGCAAGCTTTTCCCTGGTGCCACTGACACAAAATGTGGAAGTAATTTTACCATCATTGCGAGGGAGACAGAACAACAGAAAATGACTTGCCGGGCGCTTTTGACAGCAAACTTTAGAAAGCAGCCACCTTAAATGGATAGGGGATCGACGAGAGGCATTTCATCCGCATGGTTGTGCTGCATCGACACGATTCCCCGCTGAAAGAGTCGGTCGTAATCACAGTCAGCTGGCTGGGCTGCTCTGTAGGCTAGCCTCAGAGAGAGCAACTATTGGCTCACGAGGGCGTCATTACAATTTGGAAAAGGGCAAGGAAGTATTCCGTAATGGGTGGTGTAAAATTGCCAACCGGTGAGGTAGAAAATGCAAAACAAAAATAAATGAGAGCGTTTACACACTTAAATGCAAAGGAAGGCACACAGACACACCGGCTTATCACATATTCGGCGAACGCTCTCGCAGAACATCCCCGCAGGAGGAAAAAATAATAATATTTACGTTCCTCTGGGGAAAGCATTTGTATGTTCCTCATTTGTCTGTGTTTTATGGATGAACAACAGTGCATACTCAAAGTGCTACGGGGGCTGTGTCGCTACAGGTTCCAACCTTCCACTGTGAGGTCTCCGGTACACCAAGAGTATGAAGGAGGCCAGAAATCCAATTCCAAGTTCTCGCAGATAACAACGAGAGCAACAGAAAGTCACTCGCCCTGACAAAAGAGAAAAATAAAGCCTTGTTTTTTATCGTCACACGTTTTCCGTTCGAGCTCACATATCCCCTAATAAGCTCGGATTAATTAGCGAGTGATTCCATGGAAAGTCCGTAGTAGAAGGACAACAGGGCCATGTAATGTGCAGCCAACGAGCTAGGCTAAAAGGCTAAAGCCACCAAGCATTGGTCCCGGAGATGAGATGATCAGCCAATCAATGACCTTTCATTGATTACTCGGCTGGGTGGTGTAAGTGTACACCACCCAGCCCAGTGCTTTGTCAATTCTCAATAGAGCCAGCTCTGCAGGAGCGATGGAGTTTTCCCTTCTCTTTTATTCCCCCCTTACCCTCGCCCAGATCAAAGTCTCCAGGGGTGCTCACAGTTGCCGGTGACACGTTATTCAATCGCAGCCGTTGAGAATTATGATCAACCCTAATTTTACGAGGAGGTTAAATCGTATTTACTCCGAGGTCCATTGACTCCTTGGAATTCAATGACCATTCTGTATTGATTTGTTGCTCCTGCACCAGACCTCCGACCCAACAAGTACCAGACGGAACCAGTCATGTCAACACGGTGCTGAACCAAGCACACGCTGGGCAGCCTTCTAGGGCTGACCAACAGCTGGTCACACATGCAATATTAAACAAGCCAGGGTACTATAGTACTTCAACATCCCACTATTGTGGCCTCAACCACTTTCATTTGAACATACAGTGTATATATCACAAGATAGATTTAGCAGTCTCGAGAGATATATTTGATATTCATGTCAAATAAAGTCAAAAACGACTGTGCCTATCTTAGATAATAATGAATACAGATTTCTGATTTCGATATTATCGATTAAAAGCTTGGACAGAAAACTATCTTGAGACAGACGTGGCTCGATCACACCGTGAACCCATTAAACCTATTAAAACAACATCCACCTACAAGCGCACTCGGATGAGCTGCATCACATAAACAGCATGTGTTTTCTTTTCTACTTCTTTGGTCTGTTTCCCCTCGCCATGTATAAACCGCCCGTTTGATCATCACCACGTCTCACACAAACACTGCTGATCTGAAACGGCGACCGCGATGGAAGACGTCTGTTTTCCAAGGCGGCGGCACCAAAAACCTTTTGAATCATCTCCTTTTCCTTTTGATCCCATTACCTTTTTTCCGTGAAGCTTCCAAAGCATAAAGCATGCTTGATACTCTTTGAAAGCCATTAACTCCAGCCACAGGGGCGGCCACTGAAGCCAGGGATCCCAGGCAAAGATGATATCAGTGAATATGCCTTCACACAACAGACAGGGCTTAATCTTCTTTGAAAACGACACCTAGGGTGCACCGACAGTCATCATCAGCCCCTCCCCTTCCCCACCCTGAATCCCAAGCTTTGGCTCTCTCCAGACAAGACAGCCCTCACCCCCCCGTCTGTTCCGACTTTATCTCCACGAAACGGTGGGTTAAGATGTTTTTGAGCCCGAGGACAAGATATAGCCAATCCTCCTCCTCCTCCCATTTCCCGGGAGGACTGCTTACATTAAAACAGATACCTAAGGAACGACAAAAAAAATAGAATCAGGGAGACTTAATCAGATTCAGCAAACTATAGCTGTACCATCTGAGGGGAGCTGACAGAAACATTTAAGAGCAGTGGTCTGGGTCCAAAAACCACCAGCCACAGGCCAGGGGAGGGAAGCACTTTGCTCCTCGCTGACGGGACAACCCAATTAGTGGAGTTTACTAAAACCCCCCCCTGCGTGTCAGGGGAGCCGCCATGTGCCATTCCTGGTTCCCGGGACCTGCTTGACCACCGGAAAAACCCACACGCGGCCTGCTCCACTTACGGACGCAAAGCGCACGCATCTGGAGGATAGCCCAGCCGCCATGTCTGGCTCCTCAGATGTCCCTCCAGGACTGCCATCACCACCGCCGCCGCTGTCATCCACGGCAACGTGTCAGAGATGGAAAACTCCAGCAGCGGGTTCTCGGAGGGGAGCACTGCCCCACATTCACGGCAGGAAAAGGGTATAATTATAACACGGACCAATCGCGTTTCCTGACGAGCCCCGACAGCAGTTGATCCAGTCTTGTTACATAATCAATCCGGAGGGGTTGGAATACGATATGGGGGGGGGGGGCTTCTGAAGGGGATTCATGCGACCAGGTGACAGCATGTACAGCACAACCAGGCCGGTAATTAACGATTCCCGGGTTGCCGGCGATCCCCCCCAAAAGAAAAAAGTCTTGCGTTTTCCGTCTTTATGCGACGAACGACAGCGCGGAGACAGAGTGGTGCTAAGACGCTAGGGACCAAACTTTGGGTGCAACAGACGGACGGAAGATAATTATCAACAATCTGTTCATTTCCTTCAGGAGAAGTGCTCCGTGGCCCATCATTCTGCTGAAACCATGTCTACTGCCTTGTCTCTCCTGCCCGTGTGTTTTTCCACAGTGAGGCATCATCTGGAAGGTTGTTGACTGCAGAGACGTGCCAATGCATCCCCGTTTAGTCCGCTTGCCAAAGAGAGATGTGGAAGGGATTCCATTAGAAGATGTAAAATATCTGTATTACGGACACCTACATTTAGTGTGTGTGTGTGTGTGTGTGTGTGTGTGTGTGTGTGTGTGTGTGTGTGTGTGTGTGTGTGTGTGTGTGTGTGTGTGTTATATGAGGGGCAATACATCTTGTCTGAAGGGCTGTGCAGGCAATTGGAGCCGATTCTTGGACAGGACTCAAACCCTGCAGATAGAATCATCAGTACAAACAACTTTTGGTTCATTGAAAGGGAGTCAAGGGTACAAGACAAATGATGGGCCGAAATCCCACAGATCACTGTGTAAACAAAGCATCATCCAATCACCAAGCTCAAAATTGTTCCCTGGGTAAGAAATTCAGATATTGAGCCCAGGAAAACTCTGGATAAACAAACCAATGCACAACAAACACGTAATAATCTCACTTGAATCTTATCGGGTATCCTGCTTGTTGCTTTGTGCGGCGATGAATTAATTAGGTTATCACGTTGCCAAATATCAGCAAACATTGTTGTCTCAGTCTGATATATTAGTGTTATAATTGATATCATACATATGTAATTCGGGATAGAACACAACACTGGAGGCAGAACACGACTTCCAACTAACTGCTGAGGATCTAATACACCAATATCGTTTTTAATGTTTAAACACTTTCCTGACCTTTTTATTTCAAATAGAGCTCTGCATGCCGTGATTTTATAAGAGTGGCTATTTATAATGCCACCTAAAGGTGGTCGTTCCTTAAAACCCAAGTTCAGGTGGTGTCATACCCTACCATACTTCCATTCAATGCCAAAACACTGTCAAATCACCTCCATTTCTCAATAACATTGACAACCAACCGTTCCAACAGAAGCAGGAACAGGAAATTGATTTATTTTTTACAATGTCTTCTCATTTCCTCTGAAACCGAGAAAGGTTTTTATGATCGAGTCCGCCTAGTCTAGCCAGTCCAGCGGAGGAGGCCGGCTTCATTTCATCCACAAAACACCATTGATAACACATAATCCCCAATCAAATCCTTATCGACCAATACACAGCCCTCCTCCTTCATCACTCGCACACTCATTAGTGGTGTCCTCATTTCCTACTTAACGTGAAACTGCTTCCTAACACAGGAAGTGAGGGTGCCTTTGACATGGGGAACCCTCGCCTCGCTGAGTGCTAAACGATCTTGCCTTTCCCTCTCATCTCCCGAGTCCCCTTCAAACAATCATATGTCACAGGATTAAGACTAATTGGAGATGGATTATGACTCACTCTTTGTTGAGCTACTAACAATTGACCCGAATTGAGGGCTCAATCAAACAGGGAAATTGTACAGAACCCATGTCCAAGAACTTTTGCAGACTGTTTTACGACATACTTAATACATTTATAAAACCACAATGACCCCCTCTACATACAGTAGAGTGTGGCTGGCAGTATAGCCCTTAATAGCTTTCGGTGTGCGCTCCAGTGGACAACAGCAAGAGGAGGGTCCACCACATTACCTCGCTATAATAGCTCGCTGGCTAATCAGGCCCTCTCTGGTTCCTGCTTAACGACGGGACTTAAAGTACAAGCCGCTGTTGTGTTTAATGGATGCATACCGCCGGCACATTTTGTCCTGCCTACCAATGAGATTGTGACGTGACGCAGGTGAATTGTGAAACAACACTTTACTTTCCTAAGTCGCTGAGTGTTTTGAGCTCAGCAAACGGTTTCTGCTGTGTCCCCAGGGGAGTCAATGACACAGTTGTACTTCCTATCATGAAAAAAGCCATGATTCACGTCTCCCTCTTGCTCCCATTTTCTCCATCTCCCCCCCTCCCTTCTTTCCCAACTCCCTCCCATCTTTCTCTCTCAAAGCCTTATGTATCTCTCTCTCTCTCTCTCTCTCTCCCTTCTCTCTCTTGAACCCTTATGAATCTAATTCTCTCCCCCATCTCTCTCTCAAACCTTTATATCTCTCTCCATCTCATTCAAACCCTTATATCTCTTTCCCATCTCTCTCTCACAACCTTTATCACTCTCCCATCTCTCTCAAACCCATTTGTATCTCTCTCTCGTCTATCTCTCTCTCAAACCTTCGTATCTCTCTCCCTACCATCTCTCTCTCAAACCCTTATGTCTCTCCCTCCCTTTCTCCGCCCCTCCCCCTTCTGCCTCTCCCACCCTCCCTCCCACCATCTCACCCACCTACAACAAGCCTAAGATCCCCCCCCCCCGGGTTTTAGAACGTGTGAGGGACCTTTGTTGCTCTGCTCTTACAACGTCGCCAACAGAGGCAGCATGTAAATGTGTGTGGATAACCGGGGATCACAACCCTCCCCCCTACAACACCAAGGGTCGGAGTCTCTGCGTCGTCTCTGGGCGAGCCTCTGGCCACGTCTTCAAAGAGCGAGACGGCGACGCGCAACACCGGCGTAACAGAGGAACGATAATTCCACATCAAACCAGGTGCATTGCCCACGGTGATGTGGCTGAGAACAAAGTGTAGGAAGTGAAGACGGCACGATGTTACACCAGCGTCTCCGTGAGTCACCGGCCCCGACTACGGCGATGCGCGCTTTCATATTTCTCTTGTCTTTTCTTTTTCACTTCTGCGCACAGTGTGTCAACTATCACGAGCATAGCTGGAGAATAACTGCACTCCAATCATCCCCACCCACCCACTCATCTGCCTCCACCTCCTCCTCCCTCCTCAAACAACGATACCACCACCACCACCACCCAACCACTCTTCCTCCGACTCCTTCCCAGACAAGGACACCATCACCATTAACGCCACCACCACCACCACACACTTCTCCTTCTCCTCCTCCTCCTCCTCCTCTTCCTCTCCTTCACAAACAAGGACACCACCCACTAACACCACTACCATCACCATCCATTCACCTACCTCCTCCCTGTACACCGCCGGTTAGCTGGCTCCCGCTAATAAGAGACAGGGCTGGGTGGGTGGGTGATGGACCCCAGGTCCCACATCGCCACGATGTGGGTGGAGAGGAAACATGCAGCATGCTGCGATGGACTCGCCTCATCCCCCCCCCCCCCCCCCCCCCCATGACGCAGACATGAGGTTCACACACGAGGGAGAACAATCAGCATGTCAATTCAAAGGCTACCTGCAGGCCTGCCCTACATGTGGTGGTTCACATACGTGGCTTGTGTCAGATTAATGAATCACGGGATTTCTGTGTTGCCGATACTCTGAGAGAATCTCAAAGAGAGAGCTGTATTGTTGAAAGATCCTTAATCGATGGTAATATACCGTAACCTAGCCCTGATGGAAACATTGGTTTGCCAAAGTATCGCATGGGAAACGCGGTGGCACAGTTCAAACAACACAGTCTCCCCGTAATGAGAAATCATTTCATGATTGATTACTTAAACATGATTGAAATCCGTGACTATTAACAAAATCACTGATATTCCAATGCTCCTATGCCCACGATATGGAGGATGTCATTGTGTAGGGATGGTGCCATGTTTGAGCCCGTAAGCAGGCCAAAAGCTGCTGTACATACTAATGGGGGAGATACCGGAGCATGGGTTCACCCCCATGTGTGCATGCAAACACACACACACATGCGATGTGCTTGGAGCCCGCAGAAATAATAACCCTGAAAAGCAGCTTGACATTTTGAATGGATTACTCTGAAATACATTCACAATGGAAAAACAGTAATGAGGCCCCGAAACAGAAATCACAAAGTCCCAGACACTCTCTCTCTCTCTCTCTCTCTCTCTCTCTCTCTCTCTCTCTCTCTCTCTCTCTCTCTCTCTCTCTCTCTCTCTCTCTCTCTCTCTCTCTCTCTCTCTCTCTCTCTCTCTCTCTCTCTCCATCTCTCTCTCTCCCTCTCCCCCTCTCTGGCTCCCGCACACATACACACAAACACCTGCGCACACACAAAGACACATGCATCCCCCCCCCCCCCCCCCCACCCACCCACCACAGACACACACGCACACAATTACACAACAGGTATCGAATCAAGTAATATATGGACTGGAGCAGGGACTGCAGGGAATCAGCTGACAGCATCCATGACTTACAAAGGCCTACATTTGGAAATTCTCTCTCTCTCTCTCTCTCTCTCTCTCTCTCTCTCTCTCTCTCTCTCTCTCTCTCTCTCTCTAAAACACACCACTCTTGGTTATTTGTTTCTCCCTTTCTCACATAGAAGCACATTCACAAACACGCACAGTGGAGCGCGCACACACGCACAGGAAAATCAACGCTATGTCTGATTTACTGCTCGTCTGTCGTGGCGTATGAGCAACAGTTTGGTTCATTTATTACAAGCCAAGTTAAAGCCAAGTGAGGATTTGAGAGTATTCCTGTGCGTGTGTGCGCGCGTGCGTGCGTGTGCGTGTTCGTGTGTGTTAGATAAGAATTCCGATAGTTCCTGGCAAGAACATTTTGCTCAATGTCATGTAAACGCTAAACATCCATACTTAGTTTTAACTGCATGATACAAAAATTGAATCGCATCGTCAAAGAATATGAAATAATGCAAAGTGCAGCGTATCGCCGTTTAAAATAATGCAGAAAAACGTAAGAGGAGGTTACCTAACAGACAACACCGGCTATTGAAATCGGCCAACCCGGAGAAACAGCCACTAGAATACTAACAAGCCCACCTTACACCTGCATGGGTGCTGCTGGCCACTCAGTTATACACCAGCACACGATTGCTGCCTCCTAGTAATTGATTTGGACCCATTTACACAGTTTAACATCAGTCCTTTTTTAAGTGGCCTGGCACGATTCCTGCAGAAATACTTGAAACTCGACCCAGAAATCGGGGGGGGGGGGGGGGGGGGGGGGGGAAGGACTAAATGCATTAGAAACTCGACGCATCGCAGGGTACGAAATATGCAGTGCGTGTCCATGCAATTCCACAATCCCCACGTTGGCCCACTGAGGGAACCAGCTCACGTAGGATGTCTGAAGAAGAGTGGGCTACCGCAGGAATATCTATGGAGTGATCCACTCAAAGCCTGCATTGAGCGCTAAACCTTGGGAAACGCGTCCCAAAAACTCCCTCCCGATGACGCGCACATTTTACGCACGTACGCCTTGGACGGTAAATGCCAGAAAAATAACATCGGGTTCAAACCCAACGAAACAGAACCAAGTCCAACAAAACCATAAACATCAGACCCATTGCTGCAGTGACGTACCTTTGACACAAGTGAACATCAGCGAAAAGACGAGATTCCAAAATAGGATCCCCGTCCTAATCCTCATCCTTTTAGCTCGAACCAAGTCCCCTCTGCCACATCTGATGCATCTTCTGTTGAACAAGTCAGAGAGCTCGATAGATCCGTCGTAATATCCGTCTCTGTGGATCCCCTTCATCATCAAAATCAAAAAACTATACCATGTACTCTCCCCTAGTAAGGCTGTTGACTGGGCACTGGGTCTAGGGCTGGTTCCGCTGCCTCCTCTCCTCTCTCAGACCAGAGACAGGCGATCCTGCCTGCCCGGCTATGTCAGCTGATGGCTGGAACCGAGTGAGCAGCGCTGGGGTTTAGGAGGGTACCAAAGCAGCCTGGATGAGGAGGGCTCAACCATCTCCGCACGGAGGGGCATCAAGTCCAAAGAAAACCTGCTTGGGTGCTCCGCTCCGACGCTACATTCTCCTCCATCCGAAATTATTTTTCCCTGAAATCACGACGACATAAGGCAGGTAGGGGTGTCGGAGGGGGAAGTGGGCATGTGGTGGAGAGAAACCGAGAGTGGGAGAGCGAGGGAGCGAGATTGAAAAGAGAGAGAGGGAGAGAGGGCAAGAGAGAGGATCGAGGGAGAGAGTTTGAACACACGCGTTACCGACTGGCGTTCAAACTAGTTGGAGCATGCGTGCATGTGTGCGTGTGTGTGTGTGTGCGGTCGCTCGCTTGCTCGCACGAGCATGCGTTCGTTTGTGAAGGAGAGCATCCTTTGCATAACGTGGCTGACGTGTGTGGGCAACAAATCAAGAGATGAAAGCATGTATATTTGCTGCAGAGTGGGATGCGGAGTGTTTTGTGTGTGTGTGTGTGTGTGTGTGTGTGTGTGTGTGTGTGTGTGTGTGTGTGTGTGTGTGTGTGTGTGTGTGTGTGTGTGTGTGTGTGTGTGTGTGTGTGTGTGTGTGCGCGCGCGTATGTATGTGCCTGCGTGCGTGTGTGCGCAGGTTTAAAACGACTCACGCCCCAACTGCAACCAGACATCAATTTCAATCAAACAATATTAAAGACATTATGCAAATGTCAAGTATATGATCCCATCAGCAGGCGTTGAGAGGAGGAGGTGAAGGGGGAGGGGGGATGGGGGGGGTTCTTGTCTAGGATTAGGTTGCAAGCCCTACTGTCGCGGAAGTTGATTAAAGAAATGTGCCTGCTAGGCACCTCAACAGCAGCCTGGGTTTTCGTTTTGGAGATCGAGGGTACAACTTATTGGGAGCGATCTGGGTTTTGAATTTGCAATGCAAAGACGAAGCGAGGATGACGGAGATTTGCAACAAACTGCAACGGGACGCTTCTGCCACCTAGCTACCAGAGAGTCACCCACCTCCTTTCCCTGAAACGGAGACGGTGAGTGGGGGGGGGGGAGGGGGCGAAGAGAGAGAGTGAGTGAGTGAGTGAGTGAGTGAGTGAGTGAGTGAGTGAGTGAGTGAGTGAGTGAGTGAGTGAGTGAGTGAGTGAGTGAGTGAGTGAGTGAGTGAGTGAGTGAGTGAGTGAGTGAGTGAGTGAGTGAGTGAGTGAGTGAGTGAGTGAGTGAGTGAGTGAGTGAGTGAGTGAGTGAGTGAGAGAGAGAGAGAGAGAGAGAGAGAGAGAGACTGATTGCATAGATCTATGACATACACAGAGATGGTTACATCTGTCTCTCACTGCTTACCGTATGGTTATCTGCTTAGGGTGGTGAACAGTCATAACATAATGGCAGGCCAGTCATATCAGTTAAAAAGTATAAATTATTTATTAAAACCTAAATGCGTTGGTTTCCTCGCTAAAAGCGATCAGTTCTCTCACAGCCTAGCGGGCGTGGTTTAAACACACTATCGGCATTTTGCTCGAATATGGAATAATGAATCATTTTAGTTGCGATGACCTCAGTAGAAATCGATATCTGCCTGGACATTCATGAGAATTATTAGCTCCGTGTCAGCAGGGATCTTGATATGAATCTCCGGAAACATTTCTTTCAGCAGACCCAGAATAGGGGCTCTTCCACCGGATGTCCGAGGTCCTGAACCCCCCAGACCCAGAACGGGCCGATCTTCCACCGGAGAAGTCCGAGGTGCTGAGCCTCCCAGACCCAGAGCGGGCGATCTTCCACCGGATAAGTCCGAGGTGCTGAAACCCCAGACCAAGAACGTGCCGATATTCCAACGGAGCTATCCGAGGTGCTGAACTCCGAAGACCCAGAACGGGCCGAGCTTCCAAAGGAGCTATCCGAGGTGCTGAACCCCGCAGACGCTACTCCCTCAGCCCCGTCACGAACAAACCACAACCAACATACGGTGGACTATAACTCATCATACAGCATCAACAAATTGGACTTCATCAACATATGCTCCGACCGCTCTGTCAGTTGGGCCGACAGTAAGCATTGGAGTTTGTCTGTGTGTGTGTGTGTGTGTGTGTGTGTGTGTGTGTGTGTGTGTGTGTGTGTGTGTGTGTGTGTGTGTGTGTGTTTTTGCGTGCTTGCATGCGTGCGTGCAGTGTTAAAACGACTCACGCCACAACTGCAACCCGACATCAATATCAATCAAACTATATTAAACGCATTATGCAAATGTCAAGTCTATGATCCTATCCCCATCACATCCAGCTAACACGTGTCGGGCTATAGCTCATCATATAGCATCATTGAACACGACTTCCTCATATCTTCCCACCCCTCTGTCAACCGGGTCGGCACTAAGCATATTATTTCGCGCTTGTCAGACGGAGGCGATTCGCTTCCTCCAGATCGTGATCTGGCTCCGTGTTACGGCCTCATTAGGTCTCGTTTTTAGGGTTGACGCGGATTGTGTTGCCCCTAAGTTCCGCCTTTTCCGCATGAGGGGAGGAACGAGGGAGAGAGATCTAGGATCTAATCTGTTCTAATTACAGGCCAGCAGAGGGCAACGGGGGAGTCGAGTTATACTGAAAGCTATGCTATAACTGCAGGGGAAATTATGACACGTCTGACAAGTGCAGGGCAAACGCTAAATGGGCTTATGTGTGGCGCCCGAGTGTGAGAAATTAATATTCATATTACTGTATGAATAGTAGACATACAAAAAAAGGTAAAAAGTGTTTGTGCGAATAGGTGTGTTTGTGTCTGTGTTTATTTGAATGTGTGTATACATGTCTATGTGTGTGTGTGTGTGTACGTGTCTATCGGTATGTGTGTGTGTGTGTGTGTGTCTCTGTGTCTGTGTGTGTGCGTGTCTGTGTGTGTCTAAGTGCATGTGTGTACCAGTTCTTGTGTATGTCTTTGTGTACAAGTGTGCTTGTGCTTGTGTCTGTGTGGGTACTTGTGTGTGTGTGTGTGTGTGTGTGTGTGTGTGTGTGTGTGTGTGTGTGTGTGTGTGTGTGTGTGTGTGTGTGTGTGTGTGTGTGTGCGTGCACTCGTCTGTGTGCCGGAATTTGTGTTTGTGCACGCCGTGCTTATGTGAGTGTGTTCTCCGAGCCTGTGTGTGTGTGTGTGTGTGTGTGTGTGTGTGTGTGTGTGTGTGTGTGTGTGTGTGTGTGTGTGTGTGTGTGTGTGTGTGTGTGTGTGTGTGTGTGTGTGTGTGTGTGTGTGTGTGTGTGTGTGTGCGCGTGCGTCTGGGGGCTGTGAGGATGTATGGAGGCGCGCTCTAGCCCGTCTTTATACTTGTAATCGACAGGCGGGCCCCGTAGGAACGGCCCGCTCTAGTATTGACTCCCCCTGAAAGGCCCCTGGCTGCCTGCTTAATGAGCAGTCGACCAGCAACATGTTTATCTCATGTTGGCGAGACATGGTCATGGGGTGTGTGTGTGTGTGTGTGTGTGTGTGTGTGTGTGTGTGTGTGTGTGTGTGTGTGTGTGTGTGTGTGTGTGTGTGTGTGTGTGTGTGTGTGTGTGTGTGTGTGTGTGTGTGTGTGCATGTTTACGTCTTTGCATGTATGTGTGTTTGTGTCTTTGCATGTGTGTGTGTGTGCATGCGTGCGTGCGCGTGTGTGTGTGTGTGTATACATGTATGTGTGTGCATATGCGTTTTCATGTGTTCGTGTGTGTTTATGTGTTTATGTGTGTGTGTAATCAGTCATGCCTGTGTCTCGGTAATTGTGCTCCCCCAGCCTCCATGCCTCCTCATGGGGGAACAGCAATGGGTAAATTGCCGCCGCGCCCGTCAGAGGACGGCCCGGGTCTGTTTGAACAATAGTCCACATCAAACAGCTGCCTTGCCCATGAGCAAATCAACCCAGTCGATGAGACTGGGGTCCACCAATCAAATGCAAAGAGCAGATTGATTGGTGGAGGTGGATGTCAAAGGTGGCAGGACCTGATCAGAGGCAGACCCCTTGTGAGGGGGAATGAAGTCAAAGGTCTCATGTCAGCCTATAGGGGGATGAACACTGGTGTCTATGCAGTGTGCACATAGCCAATAGGAGAGCCAGTTGTGAGCAAGCACACACACACACACACACACACATGTAAAAAAAAACACACACACACACACACACACACAGGCAGGCGCGCACACACACACACACACACACAGGCAAGTATCTCATGCAGAAAATAGGAGGACATTTTCCTTGTGGGAAATAGTAGGTGCCACCTTCCTGCTGGATAATCACAGCTCAGAGTCGGCAGAAGAAAACATTAGAAACAGAAAGAGAGAGTGTGAGGTTCGAGAGGAGTGTAGGTTGACGCTAGGGAAGCAGGGCCAAATGTAAACAGCGTTTGCGATGTGTGTGGCAGGAGTTTCGTAGCCTGAGGCAGGACAACTCGTTCTCAGACAGCGAGTGCGAGATTCCTGTCACAATTAATGCCGTCGCAGATTGGTTCACACTCCTGTCTCGCAATTAGGCCCCTCTGATGAGGCAGCAGGGAGATGTTGCCCTCCACGTCGACTGCATACATTACACTCTCCATACCACCATCGCTGCCAATCTGTTGGCTCTCTTTCTATCAATTATATATAGCTTAACTTCCTGCTTACTTTCTTTATTTCTCTTTCCTTCTTTATCACTTCCTTTTGTCTCTCTTTCTTTCTTACTGCCTCTCTTCCTTTGTCACTGTCTTTCTTTCTTTATTCCCTTTTTACTGCATTTCTTTCTCTCGCCTGTCTCTCTTCCGGTCTCTCTTTCTGTCTCACTTCCTGTCTCTCTTCCTATCCCTTTTTCTTGCTGCCTTTCTTTCTCTCTTCCTGTCTCTCTTCAAGTCTCTCTTCCTGTCTTTCTTTCTTTCTCTCTTCCTGTCTTTCTTTCTTTCTCACTTCCAGTCTCTCTTCCAGTCTCTCCTCTTGTCTCATTTCCTGTCTCTCTTCCTATCCCTTTTTTCCGTCCCTCGTTATCGTCCATAATCCCTCCTGTCCGTCAGCCAGACACTTTGCTCCTTCCTCCCCTCTGCATCAACTTGTTTGCTCCATAGAAGCTAACAATCAAGACCTCCACACGGCTCAACCGATCAGCACGCGGCTGGCTGAGCTGACAGAGGGGTGGGGAGGTGGGCGATGGGTTGGGTGCCGAGGGGGGGGGGGGGGGTCAGGGTTTGCTGTGTTCACACCATTGACATTAAACAAGCTTCTTTCCTTCAGGCTCACAGGTAAACTCATCGCGTGGCAGAGGCGAGGCCAGAGGAGGATAGAGGGCCAAATGCTGGGGTCAGCCTGGAAAGAGGTGCACATATTGTAGAGTTGTCGAACCGTAGCCTCCCAGGCAGATTGACATTCACATTTAACATTCAGGGCGTTTAGAAGACGCCTTTATCCAAAGCGACTTACAATAAGTACATTTGGCAGAAGGAAGAGAAACAATATATGGCTGTCGGTACAGTAAGGATGTTCATTTGGCCCTCTTACAAAGTGCCAAGCACTTAGAATCGTAAGGTTAACCCATCCCTGTATACAACAAAGATAACTAGGACAAGATGCTACACAATGCTAAGTACTATTTTTAAGTGCAAGGACGTACAACATACAATAAGTGCAGCCACACTTATTTAAGATGGAGGAATGAGGTCTTCTTGTTTGAAGCTGTGATTTCGAAAATCCCAATGAAAGGCCTGGTAAAATACCCTCATAAGAAGCAGTCTTCACATGCACAGCAAATAGCAGCTCAGCCTCTATGGACTCCGGTGGCTGTCAGAGAAACAGCAGCATTAACACAGAGCCAGAGAGCCCTCCCACTGCTCAGGTAAACGACCGGAGCATCGAGCCATCCATCTCCCCCATTAACTCGACCACACTAGGCTGCTGCTTAACCAAGAAGTTTAAGGCAAAGCAAGCCGGCTCAATTAAAAGCAACGATTCTATCTGAGGAGGAGGGGGGGGGGGGGGTCTTAATCGATGGGGTTGTTTCCGTGACTCGTAAATGGACTGCATTCATATCGCACTTTGCTAACCCATTCAAAGCACTTTTCAATATTGCCTCACATTCACCCATTCATACACACATTCACACTCCAACGGCGGTGTTAACCATGCAAGGCGACAGCCTCCTCGTCAGGAGCAGTTAGGGTAAGGCGTCTTGCTCGGGCTAGGAGGAGGCGGGAATCTAAACCAGCAACATTCCGGTTACCAGCCAACCCGCCCCCCCTCCTGAGCCACATGCCGCCATCAATGTGTCGGTTTTAAAGACATCAGGTTCATTGCGAGGTGCTACAGTGCTCAGGTGCATCCAGGGTTTGGCTTTCAGGCGACCGCCAGCCGCTGAGTGGTGGGCAAGTGCTGCCGCTGGAGACTGTAAGCCGTGATGAAGAGCTGCACTGGGAAATCTAACTGGACCTGACTGGGGAGAGGGTGAGGAGTGATAGCACAAGGGTGTTCTGGTTCAGTGGGTGAGAGAGAGAGAGAGAGAGAGAGAGAGAGAGAGAGAGAGAGAGAGAGAGAGAGAGAGAGAGAGAGAGAGAGAGATTAACTTAACCAAACAATAAACTTAATTTAATCACAACCGAGGCAAAATAAATGGCATATACATAGAGAGGGACAGAGGCAGAGACAAAGATAGAGACAGAGACAGAGAAAGACAGACAGAGAGGTAGAGATAGAGAAAGTTGAAAATATAATAGAAAAAAGGAAAGCAGAAAATAAAAGGTTAAAGAGATATAGAGCCAAACTGAAGAAAAACAGAGTTCGGTCATTGAGAGAGAGAGACAGAGAGAAAGACAGCAAGGCAGAGAGAGAAAGAAAAACAGATGGAAAGACAGGCAGCGAGAGAGGCAGAGAGACAGAGAGAGGCAGAGACAGAGACAGAGAGAGAGAGACAGAGAGTCACAAGGTGGGAAGACCTTTGTGTGAGGTTAGGGGAACTGGAGGAAGTGGGATGCTGCAAGGAGATGAGGGAGGAGAGGAGAGGTGCATTATGGGCAAACCAATATAATAAGAAGAAAAAAAAAATAGACTTTGAAAAACCACAGACGAAAGCGAGGTGGGAGGATTATTGATGACTCTGACGGTACAGACGACTTAAAGCATCTGGCAGAGTCCCAATGCACGTTTTGGTTAATTCCCCCGTGGTGAGAAAGGTCAGAGTGAGTGATGCATCACAATATATTGGATTATTAGTTTGTGTTTTTGTTTACGTCTGTGCTTTGCTAATGTAAATGTACGTTTCCAGGCCAAGTTGGAATCGTTAGAGTCTTGTTTTAATGCATGTCTCGTGTGTGCATGCAGAGTTTGTTTGTTACTGAATGATTATGCCTAATTATTTCAGACAAGAAAACTGGTTTGAAGCCACCGTAAACATCAAAAACATCTGCTTGGATAATAAATGTTCCTATAAATACATATGTCGACGAATCAGCGGCTGACTTTACGGCAAACCACTGTATTAAACCCACTTCAAAGCGACCCGATTGCAGACAAAAATATAGGAGGAGACGTGTGGCGGTGTGATATACAGACAGAGTCACATGAATAATACATCAAAGAGGAAACTTGCAGAACACCAGTGAGCGGAGAGAAGCAGCGAAACACTCCAAAACATAGCTATAGGTTAAAGAGAATACATTCATGTGTGTGTGTGTGTGTGTGTGTGTGTGTGTGTGTGTGTGTGTGTGTGTGTGTGTGTGTGTGTGTGTGTGTGTGTGTGTGTGTGTGTGTGTGTGTGTGTGTGTGTGTGTTTGTGTGTGTGTGTGTGTGTACATGTTAGAGGGTGGGTATGTCCATGTATGAGGGCGTGTGTGTGACTGCACATGTGTTCACATGTGTGCGGCCGCATGTGTGCGTGCCTGCTTGAGTGTATGTATGTGTGCATGTGTGCATGTGTGCGTGTATTATAATCTCCTGAGCGAGCGGTCTTTGTGAGACGGTGCTGGGAGTAATCTGCTATTCATGACAGCTCCGGCAAAGAAGCTATGAAGCTAAGAATCTATGAAGCTAAGAAGCTATGAAGCTATGAAGCTAAGAAGCTATGAAGCTATGAAGCCAAGAAGCTATGAAGCTCTGAAGCCAAGAAGCTAAGAAGCTAAGAAGCTAAGAAGCTATGAAGCTATGAAGCACCACTTGCACAGATCGTGCCTCTCCCAGAGTCCCAGTGTGTCGGAAGTGTCGGAAGCAACCAACACCAAAACAAGCGCCGCTGCACATGACAGTCAACCAAGTTTTCAAAAGACTATTCCAATGGCGGCATGAGGCCAAAGTCTGGGAACAGCCTAATTGACTCGCTTAATGAATCGAAATAAATTGCTTACCCAGAGAGCAAATAACTGAATGAAGAGGCATAGAGGAGAGACTCTCATGCTATTTAAATCTCACACACACACTCGTCAACAGAGACACCTGTGTTCACTCGTATGATTTGTTATTGAAATCGTATTGTCATCAAGATTCAATATCACCATGCCTGCAGTGGGGGGTGGCGTTGCATAATCAGGCAGATACACACACACACACACACGCACACACACACACACACACACACACACACTCACACACACACACACACACACACACACACACACACAAACACATGAACACAAACACACATAAAGACATACACACAAACACAAAATTAAGACACAAAAACACAAACACACAACAGACACCCACAAACACACACATGCACACACAAACACACGCACACACCAGACACACACACACACACACACACACACACACACACACACACACACACACACAGACAAACACATATACACATCACACAATGATGACACACATACATTAAAACACATACATACACAAACACATTAAAACACACACACACACACACACTAATCCACAGCAATGTTTTCTGTATTACATCACACCATCTTCTAAGTGAAACCCCAGAGCCTGCAGCAGTGGTCGGGTCTACAGCACGGTATATGATATAGGTCATGATGAGCGTGAGCTGCTGGCTGCTCACTGGCTCTGAACTGAGGAGCCTATCGCAGGCTGTTGCTCGACGAATCGGATGTGAGAGTTTAGAGCTTCTTCACACTGTCAAATCGTTTCCTGGAGCCCAGGGTTGTGTCAAGAGTTGAAGAAGCCAGGGAGAAGCACGCGCCCCAGAAACACAGAAGATAGAGAGGGCCTTTGGGAAAGGACGGTCTGTTGCAGGGTTTGACATTCCCGCCCAGAGAGGGAATGTCGAGGAGAAGGGGTGCATGGTTGTTCCTTACATCGGCAGATGTTGGGTCAGACAAGCGTGACTTTTCGGGCCCTGCATGTAGAATGAACGAAGCAAGGGTGAAAAGATGTGAAGCGGGTAGATAACATCACAGCATAGGACGCTATTGATTTCTTGACATCGGACAAAAAGTCTCATTAGACTCTGAATGCATGGGCAGGATACAAACGACAGAAAAAAAAAATAATACGCCGATTTCTGTGACAGTTTCTGCAAGTGCCATTTGCTCCACTGTGAAATATATTTCCAATAGCCTGTGTTTGCCCACTCTGACATTCAACTATATTGATCCAGGCTAAAGCTAAGGCAGCCCATGTGCAAATTGCCTTATAAGCTGCCAGTGTATCATCATCGCAGAGGGGTTATATTTCATATTTATGTGACAGTTGTGCCACAATCATTGGAACACATCGAGATTACCTCCAAAATATCCTGACAGCCTATAATGGGAGACTATCGGAAGACACTCGAAACTAAAATAATGATCGGCTTTTCCCACAATGCACTAGCAGAATGTGAAGCCTTGCTGTTGCAGGCCTCACATTCCTGGACGCCATTTCGTTCTTGATTTTTTTCTAAATGACAGTTTCACTTTCTCTTAAAGTACGCATCACAACTTTCTGCAGAGCACTCTCTGTCACTTCGAGCTGCATCAAGTGTCCTCACTAAGCAGATCAGCGCGCTTTAAACACACTTACCTTCAACACATGGGGCTGTTAAAGCAGACACACGCATGCTCACACACACGGACAGACACACACACAAACACGCACATGCTACCACACAGAGAGAGACATGCGACACACACATGCTCCCACACAGAGAGACACATGCACACACACATGCACACACACACAGTCACACACAGTGACAAACAGACACACACAGGCAAACACACACTGACACACACACACACACACACACACACACACACACACACACACACACACACACACACAAACACACACAAACACACACACACACACACACTTTACATACAAACTTATGCACAAGCACACACGCACATTACCATTTAAGCACATGCACACTCACTCACTCAGTCACTCACTCCCTAACACACACACACAAGGTGGCGAGGAGGTCATGGAGGGTACTTACCTGATAACACACTCATGGAAGTTCCAGGATGGCTCTCCTGCTCCTGGCAGCTCACAGGGTCGTGAAGCGTTCCATTGACTTCTCCATATGATAAACCTGCGCAGCTTGTCATTATACAGATCCATGTTTTCTTGTTTGCGTTTCACCCCCATGTGTATTTTAATTAAGGGTTGATCTTCCCCATACGCACGTAGCGATCGTTACGCTGCAGCCCTTAGCATAATGTCATCCGCAAGGCCGGGACTGTATAGCGTGAGGCTTCACTATTTTTTTTTTGCGTAAACTAGAAAGATGTTATGTTCGCTGATTTGAGAGTTTGAATGAGCTGTGAAACCGGATGCTGGGAAATGTGTGTGGTGTTATCCAGCGGCAGCCCAACTGTGATTAATTACCAAATTGCCTCAATCAATACTTGATCCTCCCAATCGCTTTGTGATTGGCCCTCAGGGGCCAATTATCAGTCTTGTTCATTTGGATGAATAAATATCTGTGCAAAGCGGCGTAAAAGATGTGTTTGGCATTCTTCCAAAGTATGTCTGCAATTCTGATGGGTAATGGAGGAGTCTAAGTGACAACAATCTATTGCACCTAATTCAGTTTAATAGTGAAATCACTTTATTTGCTTATGAAAGTGAACCGCTGCCCAATCAAAAGCATGTAGATGGAAACCCTGGTTTGGAGAGTTCTGCTAAAACAGAGGCCGTGTGTGTGGCTTTGGGGTTCCACTGAAAGACGAGCTTGGCACCTGCCGCCCCATTCATGGCCCCAAAGTCTGTCTGTATCATCGTTATTACACATCATCCTTGGGGGTCACGCAGAGTTCCCAGTGAATATCTTGCGGTAGAAAGTCGACCTGTTTTAAACCTACTTTCAGAGGAGGTAAGAGACTTTTAAAAGACATGCTCTGGATTTGCATTTATATCCTAGGTGAAACAAACTTTTGCTGTTTTTCAATGTTTCGCTAAACGATCGACTTCAAACCCTGGATGGCTTATCTCTTCGACGCCATCGCTGCTTTTGCAATCGGTTTGCAGCAGAACCTGGACTAATTACCACAGCGAAGACACTTTTGGATCAGAAACAGAGCTGGGTCACCTGCTGTGTTTTGGTAACACCAGCTGGCTGGAACCAGGGCTGGGATGGATACAGGGCTGGGAATGGATGGGGGCCCATGGAGGTCTTTGAGGATGGATATTGGAGATTGTCCAGGCACTGGCAGTAAACCACCAAGCGTGGAACATGGCGCAAAACCAGGCGATGCTGGGAGATGTGTGTTCTCCTGATCTCTCCCACTAGGATACCTGGAGAGCTTCTTTAAGAAGTGGCTCACCCTTTCCCAAATCGACAAAGCAGGACGACGGTAACACTCAATCACGACAAAATTCGAACTAAAGTTGCGAACCAACATTTTTTACCTACTTTTTATAGATGAAACAAAATCCTTTATTAGAAGGGCTTGATGTTTGAGTTGAGATTTAGGTATGAATTAAGAAAAAACGGTTTTAAAGAAATAGACCTGCTTCCCATCAGCGCTGTGACCAATGGCGTTCCAGCGAGCCACTGGATCTCCAGAGCGTTTGATGAATGCATTCATCACACAGTTTCAATAATATAATATCCTCCGTTCAGGGGCTCATCCATCTCGCAGATACCTGGGATGGCTCCCCGTCTACAAAGGCCTCATATCTTATTCCTTTCTGGTCCAATTTAAGTACGCTTTTTTTTCTTCTTAAATCTCCTCGTCTCCCATTTTCTTGGAATTTCAACTAGTGTTCCGAGATATTAAAAAACGGGAATTATGAATACAATATATTCTATTTTTCTGTTTCCTCGCAGGGTTTTATGTTAGTTTTCCTTCATAAGATCAGTGCAGTGTTTTAAGTTTTTTTTCATCCATCAAAACACTTTGAATTATTAATCCAAACATCCACCTTGAATTATTCACATTAATATACAGTCAATATTTGTTGCCTGGTTCACACAACTGCCTTTTCCAGCTCGCATTCTCACTAAATATCACAACACTTAGAGGGAGCCAGGTGGTCATATGTAAACACACACACTCACTCACATGCACATAAACAGACACATACAGACAATCTCTCTCACACACACACACACACACGCACACTCACACAGGTTAGTACCGGGTCACTACTTCAAAGCAGAGGGGAAAATGACACCAGCCTGCTCTACAGACAATTCAGGGTCACCATGTTTTCTCACCTGGAATGTAGCAACCAGGATACACAGAGGAAAGTCATGTGAGGTCATACAAACAAACTGCTTGGGGATTACGCACAGGTCTTTTTAAGCCATACAGGGCTAGCAACAGCACTCAGCATTTGTGATGCTAACCGTTATACTCTTTTACCCTTTACAAAGTAGAGCAGTGGGTGATGTTATCAGGGCTTGCTCTAAATCACTCTCTAGAATCCTTTGAACATATATAAAGAAATGTTTGGGACACCAAAGCTTTCCCCAGCCGAGTCTAATCCCTGAACCATAAGGCAGGGGAGACGCCTGGGTGGGTTTGGAATGGTCTGCCAAGACATCTCAGGGAGATGTCTTGGCAGACCATTCCACACTCGACCATTCCACACTCGACCATTCCAAACCCACCCTTCCAAACCCACCCTTCCAAACCCACCCTTCCAAACCCAACCTGTCCTCTCCTACCGTAGAGGCTCAGTGTCATGTCCTCTCGTTCTCACAGGTTTGGAAGCTAGTAGCACAACGATGTGCCCTGTCGAAATACCTGTTGAACGACTTGTGTTTTCTCAATCCACTTGTGGTTTAAGGAGATCTTGAGAATTATCGAGGTGAAACGTCTTGATTGCATGATTGCCGTTTACCGTGTACACCATACTAGGGATTGCCGTTAGTAGGTGATTATATATTGGTTAACTTTAGGGTTTATTCAAATACTTTTGTACTGACACTGCTAACTCTATCAGCAATCAGAGGTAGCATATGCAGAGCAATGTGTCGTTAAGCTTTAATGACGTCTTCTCCGTGATGAGGCGTTAGCAGCTTAGCGTGTATGGTGGTTTGAAAAGGTTAAAACCAAACTACCTGGCAAGATGTTATAAGTGTTCAGAATGACGCACGCACGCACGCACGCACGCACGCACGCACGCACGCACGCACGCACGCACGCACGCACGCACGCACGCACGCACGCACGCACGCACGCACGCACGCACGCACGCACGCACGCACGCACACACACACACACACACACACACACACACACACACACACACACACACACACACACACACACACACACACACACACACACACACACAGTGTAACATTAGTAATGTGCTATGCGTGTTATGAATATGAGCCGATAAAAACGCTTATTTGACGGCATATCCGTGCACATCATATAAACATCTTAAAAAGGGGTTCTGCCAACCTGCTGAGTCGTACACTCGCCAGCGCCACAACACACACAGCGACCAGTATTTTGTTTGTCCAACGCCCAGCAGTCTATTCAGATCGGGGGCATTGTATCCTCCTTCTCCGGGCGGAGAGCCAGGCTGTATGGACATTGCACACCGAGTACATCCCCGAGAGGACAGCGTGTCTCAGCAGCACTTGACTTAAGAGGCCCTTTTGTTGCAGACGTGAGGGCAGAATTGAGATTGTGTAGCCGTTGACGAGTCCCAGTGATGCTGCCCTGTGCTGAGGTGCTAAGCCCCTTGTGTGCTATCCTAGTTATTGAACACACCGGGATACGAGGGGGGGGGGGGGGGGGGGGGGGCACAGAGGCCACCGCACAGAACATCCCGTGCCTCAACTTTGTTTTGTGGCAGCTGGAAGTTTTTTCGAATGCTTCTTTTCTAAAACTTCGTACAATCATTGCCAGAGTTCCACTCCACAATATATCCATTATGGGCATTGGGCAGTCTTCCCTGTAATACTTAATTTCCTCAGCTGGTTTTCCAGGGTGATCGTTTTTGACAGAGCCTTTCATCAGTGGAATGAATCTTCTCATCCCGGATGCATGGGTGGCTCTTGGACAGCTAATGAGTAGCCACGCTCGTTTAAAATGGCGGTCGCCGTGGGGCTGACAGGCGAGTCCCTCCTGCTGTGCAGGCACACAGTCTGATGAATGGTAGAACTTTTGGACGGGGGCTATGAGCCTTGAGCACCTTTGGCTAACCACTGACAGCGCCATTTCTCCACTGGGCCGAGGCGACTCTAGCTGGGTCTGGCCTCTCACCATAACCTGCCCAGCAAATTGGATGGCTTTTCTGGCCAGTTTGTTCATCCAAGTCGCTCTGGCTCTCTCTCGCTCAATCCCCCCATCTCTCTCTCTCTCTCTCGCTCTTTCTCTCTCTCTCTCTTTCTCTCCCTCTCTCAACATAAAGATGTTTCAAATGACCAGTGTTTAAGGTTCGCTTAGGTAATAATACCACCCGACGACTGGCTAATCCATCACTGATAAATGGGACTAATTGGGGAGTGTGGCGATACTAGGCTCCGCTAAATAAAGCACCCTTTGAAAATTAAACTCCAATTTCTGATTGGATGTGCGGATGTATTGTGTGTGTGTAGGTGTGTGTGTGTGTGTGTGTGTGTGTGTGTGTGTGTGTGTGTGTGTGGCTGTGGGTGTGGGTGTGTGTGTGTGTGTGTGTGTGTGTGTGTGTGTGTGTGTGTTCTCAGCGCAGTCCAAGCCGTCCGCTCCACCAGCCCAGCTCAGTCATGATGTCTTCTACTGTTATTTCATAAACGGGGAATAATATTGGAAAATAAGTAGCACATAACAAATCGCACATTTCATTCGGGCTGTACTTTGCAATCGGTGGTTAAGGGTCTTCTTGACTGCACAGGATAATAAGTACTTTGCAAATGTGGACGCATGAATAAACAGCCGTGGAATTAAAGAAAGACTCTGATTAGTGCTTACGTTTCAGGCTAGATGTGGCAGGTAAACGGTAGTCTGCGGTTGACAATACAAAATACACCAACCTCATTCAGCCAGTGATTATAAGTGGTGCGGTACGATGTCACAGGGGTTAAAATTCGAGCATCTACATGTTACCCTGAACACGCTTAAGCGCATTATTGTTGCTACGTCTTTTTTCGGTTTCCTCTCGAGGTTCAGGAGAAACATCTGGAACGTACTATTGACTCAATTTGTGTGTAGACACGTGTCTCTGTGGTGGAGCCACAACAGAAAGAACCGACAAACAAATCAAGCTCTTTAAATTAGACAGCTGGATTTGTTTGGCTTTTAGAGTCGTGGAAAATTGTGTTTTGATGGGGAGGAAATGTCTTCTTTCATGTGTTCCTTTCATTATTTTTAGTTAGAATTTTACTCACACACACACACTCACAAATATAACTGCACACACCCATGCACACACACACACACACACACATTCATATCACACACAATAAACTGTGCATGCAAGCACACACATAGACATACACACACGCATACATGCACAACACACACAAACACACATTGGTAAACATACCTACAAAAATACACAAATATAACTGAACAAACACATGCACAGGCACACACAGATTCATAACACACAAACACACACTCAAGCAGACACTCATGGTAACACATTATAGTAAGGTGCAATAATAAATAGCAAACTAGTCATTGCCTTACCCTTTGTTAGTGGCTACTAAAATATCAATTTGGCACAAGTTTATAGTTTTTCATCATTAATTAAATATTAGTTGTTCGCATAACCGGATAGATACAGGGATGCTTGAGTACTTCAGTGTGTGTGCTGAGAGCCAGTGCTTCTGTTCAACAAGTCATCTCGTGCTCCACACTTGACAATGGGGGGAACAAAGTTGTTTGTGACTAGTAAGGAGTGTCGGTAACACTATATAATAAGGTGCCATAATAAATAGCAAAATAGTCATTACCTAACCCTTTGTTAATATTTGTTAATTGTTACTAAAATATCTATTTGGCACAAGGTAATAGGTTTTTTTCACTGACCACAGAGTTTAGGGGTAGGGTCGTGTGTTAGGGTTGGGGTGTCTCCCTCTGGGTACGTGCACATGTGTGTGTGTGTGTGTGTGTGTGTGTGTGTGTGTGTGTGTGTGTGTGTGTGTGTGTGTGTGTGTGTGTGTGTGTGTGTGTGTGTTGGTTCAGGGGGTTCATTGAGGACAAGATTGCAAAAAACAAGGTTTTATATGACGCAGCCGCAGTCAGTGAATGTAAAATGCAAACAGGTACAAAGAAATATTCAATCCCATCCAAATTAAACAAGAGTAGAAGTACATTGAACGGTTTTCGAAATGCCACACCAACCATTGCGCGCTCTCTCTCTCTCTCTCTCTCTCTCTCTCTCCCTCTCTCCCTCTCTCCCTCTCTCCCTCTCTCCCTCTCTCCCTCTCTCCCTCTCTCCCTCTCCCTCTCTCCCTCTCTCCCTCCCTCCCTCCCTCCCTCCCTCTCTCCCTCTCTCTCTCTCTCTCTCTCTCTCTCTCTCTCTCTCTCTCTCTCTCTCTCTCTCTCTCTCTCTCTCTCTCCCCCCCTTCCTGTCGGGGGGGAGGAAGTAACCTCCTCTCTCTCTCTCTCTCTCTCTCTCTCTCCCTCCCTCTCTCTCTCTCTCCCTCCCTCCCTCTCTCTCTCTCTCCTCTCTCTCTCTCTCCTCTCTCTCTCTCTCTCTCCTCTCTCTCTCTCCCCCCTTCCTGTCGGGGGGGAGGAAGTAACCTCCTCTCTCTCTCTCTCTCCTATCCCTCATTCATTATTCTATTATAATGCCGCTTTTAGAATCACCCATAATCGCCGGGTGGGAATGAGATGTAATGGCTCTGTGTGTGGGTGTGTCGCCGGCACAGTGGAGCGAGGGACGGCTGGAGTCCGCTTCTTTTCTCGTCTTGATTGCTTTTTTTTTTATCTCGGCAAACTTTGCGTTTCAAATCCAGCAGTAGCCTAATAATGCACAAGATTGAACTCGAGAGAAGTGCGCGTTATTAATCATCTTCCACGCGGCCTTTAAATCAAGCTTTACGGTCGTTCGCCGTGCACCATGCCGGGCTTAAGGGTGAGGCATCCGTCGCATTGTTGTCTTCGCTCTTATCTCTGCCGTTCGGCGCTCCTCGAAGCATGGGGCAGATACGGCTACAGGGCTCTTGTTAAGACAGACGAACAAACACGTTGACCGGTGCCCACCTTAAGTGAAGCATAATGAAATGTGATTGAATTAGTTTGGCTCAATACTGCATAGGACGATGTATAAATCCAGGACACCTCAATGGTAACTGTCGTGACATCCAGTCTGACTTCAGCACAGTGTGGGGGACGATAGTTTATTCAATAAACATGGGTGGGGAAAACAAATGCAAATCACGTGGTCGCATGATTTGATTTTTTTTCACAGGTATTTATTGAACACATTGATATTACGGTTTGGATAATCGACCAAAACCGACCAATGGATCATTAAGCTGGTTCATGGATTTCCACTGCAGCATTGGTTCAGTGAGTTAAATGTGTCTGCAGTCCGTAAAATCATGTTTACCAGTGGATTTTCTGCGAACACACACACAAACATGTGCCCAGACTCACACAATAAACCAATACACACACACACACACACACACAAACATGCACATAAACACCATTGCATGTGCGCGCACACACACACACACACACACACACAAGCACACAAAAAAACATACAAACACAAACATGCAAACACAGAATGGGAACACACACACACATGGGAAACCAAAGCAGACAGACCCATGCAATAGAAAGAAAATCTTGCAACAAGTGAATGAACATGAACAAATACACTTGATGTTGCTCACACACACACACACACACACACACACACACACACACACACACACACACACACACACACACACACACACACACACACACACACACACACACACACACACACACACTCAATCACTATCATTATGTCTCACCCACTTGCAATAATTGAAGGCCAATCTAACTTCATAGTGATTGCTGTTCTCAACTTGTTTGACGTTCCCGCTCCCACTTGTGTTCAGTTCTGTATCGAGAACTAGGTCGGGAAATGCATATTTGCTTCTCTTCGGAGAGCATTGCTAATGGCATCGAATATAAAACATGTACATAATGAATAACACAAATAACAATAGTCATGCTGGAAGAGCAGCCACAACGAACAGAGCAGCAAATGAACAGTCTCCTGATAGAGACAGCTGGGACTAACTGGAGGCAGAATCACCTTCACCACAAAGTACAACAACCTCAAACGACGGGGAGGGGACACCTCGTTCTTCAGCCTCTAACGATTTCAGCATATTTCATTGAATTATGACATACATTGTATGAATGCGGAAAATCCATACCTTGTTATTTGTGGGTTTTGCTTTTGGGCTCCGGGTGTTGCCTGCTCGTTAGTTTGTGTTTGGTGACAGGCTCTCGCTATATCTATGCAGATAGATGACACGCCCGCCACTGCCCTCCATCTCGTCTTCAGTCTCACTTGGGATTGACACCTCAGCTGTCCCCCAAAGCACCAACCCATGGCCGGGATGGATGACTACCACCAGACGTGTTGTCGTTGGGTGGAGAGGGAGAGAGACGGAGAGACGGAGAGGGAGAGAGAGGGAGGGAGAGAGAGAGGGTGAGAGAGAGGGTGAGAGAGAGAGCAAAAGGGAGAGAGAGAGCAAAAGGTAAAAAAAGATAGATAGATAGATGGATAGATGGATGGATGGATGGATGGATGGATAGATGGATGGATGGATGGATAGATGGATGGACAGACGGACAGACAGACAGAGAGAATGAGAGGGAGCAAGTAGAGCAAGAGAAGGTTTATATAAAGGTATATGCTGTGGGGCGAGAGATGGAGATAGGGAACAGAGAGTGAAACAGATAAAGGAGAGCAAGAAACAATAAGAGAGTGAGTGAGAAAAAGAGAGGGAGAGAGAAAGGGAAAAAGCGATAAAGAGAAAGAGAGAGGGCAGAACAATTCTCCAATGACAGTTTCAGCCTGCAGTGTTTCTCTCACAACTTGACCTCTGGGGTTCTTGGAGGGGGGGATCCATCTTGGCTTCTCAGACAACATGTTTGTTGTCGTCCCCCCCCCCCTCCCCCCCCCAACCGTAGTCCAGCGAGGAGCAGGAGATTACTTATTGAACAGCACCACCGCCTCTCGACCCCACAGCACACAGATACCGTCTGGGCCTAATATATGTCCACCCTATCTCTCTGACCGGTAGCGGAAAATATCCACCGAAGTTCCGTACCGACGGCTGCAGGTCTTTGACACGCTCCTCGGGAACAGACAGACGTGAGGACGTGACCACTAGAAGAGGAAGGGGTTTGCCTGAAAGTTATTCCCACCAGCGCTCGGATAGATCCTGTAACTGGGAGCCAGCTCATGAGAATCCCCCTCTCCACGTTCTACCACTGGACTGGGGAATTCCCCACACACACTAGTACATCAAAACACACAGGGTGATATCACATATAGGGTTGACTCAGTTTAGGAGGTACTGTGGGTTGACTCATAACCAGAAGGTTGATTCTGGTTCCCCCTAGCCGAGTGTCGAGGTGTCCCTGAGCAAGACACCTCACCCTAACTGCTCCTGACGAGCTGGCTGTGGCCTTGCATGGTTGACTCTGGCGTCCGTGTGTGAATGTGTGTAGGCACGGTTGTCAGACGCTTTGG
>NC_079422.1:20066439-20243939 GCF_026213295.1 Gadus chalcogrammus
AAGCAGTTCCACTGAAAGTGAGCGATGAGGTGTTTTTGTTTTGCCTACAGTCTCCCGCGCAGACCTTTAGGCCGGGATAGTGTTAGGTTCCATGCCCTCATTTGCAAGTCGTGGCATCTTATTGAGTGTGTGTATGAGTTTGTGTTTGTGTGTGTGTGCGTGTGTGTGTGCGTGTGTGTGAGTGTGTGTGTGAGTATGTGTGTGTGCATATGTGTGTGTGTGTGTGTGCATATGTGTGTGTGTGTGTGTGTGTGTGCATATATGTGTGTGCATATATGTGTGTGTGTGTGTGTGTGTGTGTGTGTGTGCATATGTGCGTGCGTGCGTGCGTGCGTGCGTGGCGTGCGTGCGTGCGTGCGTGTGTGTGGTTTTTGTGTCACCGGGGGCCGTATTCACAAAGGATTTTAGGGCTAAAAGTAGGTCCTAACTGGCGAATTTAGGAGTAACTCCTAAAAATAATGGGCGTGTCACTCTTAAATTTAGGACTCCTAACTTTTTTCACTAAGAGCAATTCACAAAGTATTTTAGGACTAAAAGTAGCACCTAAGTCTAGGAGAGCTTAAAAGTCCTCAAGAGGACTCCTAACTCAGTAAGACCTATTCACAAAGAATCGTAAATGCCTGCGAGACGAAATGTTAGGGTATTAAACTTGTTGTGGAGTTAATCGCAATGCAATAACATCCCAGACTAACAGGAATAATCCGATTAGTCCCGAAATAAAATGTTTGGCCACACTACGTTATTTAGCAACAGGTGAAATGCAACTTTTCAATGCCGACGATTTAAAAATATCGCAACCATCAGTCAGCCGTGCCATAAAATTTCCTTTGGCCATTAGACAATTACACAGGATCAAAGCCAACTTCATGGCAATTGCAGGTAGGCCTATGCCCGGTGTGGTCGGTGCTATTGACGGGACGCACATAAAAACAATTGCGCCATCAAAAGACGAGGACGTGTTCGTCAATAGGAAGAAAGTGCATTCCATCAACACGCAGGTTGTTTTTGATGCAAATTTCAACATAGCCTACTGGATGTTGTTGCAAAGTGGCCTGGATCTTCAGCTACCCATGATTCGCGCATTTTAATGGAGAGCGGTCTGAGGCAGCTTTTTGAGATGTACCAGTTGGGTGTCACTTGCTGGGAGACAGTGACTATCAATGCAAGACGTGGCTCTAGACACCCTACCTCAATCCACAACCGGGAGCGCAGTTAAAGTATAACATGTAAGTGATTACGCATATTACGCTTAGTCCTACGTGTAAAACACATCGTATTGGCTCTTTGACGCCTTTTATTTGTTGAATCCATATTTATTATTGTTTACTGATTTCTTCCATATATGCTAGAGCACACAAACATAGACGAAATGTTGTGGAGAGAGGAATTGGGCAGATGAAACGTCGGTTCATGTCCTCCACGGCGAAATACGCCTCACCCCAGAGAGGGCAAGCACAGTCATTACTGTATGTGCCATTCTACACAACCTCTGCAAGCGGAGGAACATTCCACAGCCAGACGATGATGATGATGGCGATCAACATGACAATGAATTTGGCCGTGTGGAACCGAGTGGACTGGCATTTAGGGATCACTTTGAAAACACATTTTAGGTAAACACCTTGGCACAAATCAGTCAACACTTGTGTAGTTCATAACATTTCTTTTCTTTTAAATTTTACGTATTTTTATTGTTTGCTTTCTCTCTCTCTCTTGAACGTGCAGGCTACAACGTCATTATCGTGGTCTGCACAAAATTGTCATCATGCGTGTATTCTGCTAACTGCACTATAACTACTTAATAGGGATTCATTTCTAGCCTAGGCTATTTCCTTGTTTTTCGGTGATTCAGTGGGCTCGTCTGAACAACCAATCACCGAACTGACTGCTTCTAAACTCGTGCACGAGAAATGACGTAATCCATAGCAACGGCGCGTCACTCTTAGTTCACTCTTTGTGATTTATCCTTAGTAAGAGTAGGTCTCAGCGGCTTTGTGAATAACGTTTAAGAAAAAACTCCTACGTAAAATGTTTTAGCGCGAGTTAGGAGCACTCCTAGCGGTAAGATAAAATGCTTTGTAAATACGGCCCCGGGACTCTAAAGAAGATTTCGGAGGAGCTGAGAGTTAAACTTTTCTTTTTCTGGCTCCCCCTCCCTCTTTGTCTCTGCTACTGCTTGTTAATGTTTGTTAACATTGTGTATGTGCGTGCTTGTATATCTGCTGTGGGGGAACGTGTGTGAGTGTGTGTGTGCGAGTGAGCGTCAAGATCAAGTAAGGTCATGTTTACCCGATAGATTTTGGTTTTCACTGTCTGTACCCGAAACATCTCCTAGGAACGTAAGTAAGATGTATCCCAGGTTTTTCATGGATTTTGTTTTCCAATGGGGCAGAGCCTTTCCGGCTGTGTGTGTGTGTGTGTGTGTGTGTGTGTGTGTGTGTGTGTGTGTGTGTGTGTGTGTGTGTGTGTGTGTGTGTGTGTGTGTGAGAGAGAGAGAGAGAGAGAGAGAGAGAGAGAGAGAGAGAGAGAGAGAGAGAGAGAGAGAGAGCGAGAGCGAGAAGGAGAGCCATACACCTGCCAGCACCTCAAGCCTGCTTAATATGATTAACTGATGGTCCCACCAAATAATGAATCAATTAGTTGACATGATTGTCTGAGGGAGAGAGACTGAACCAATCCAAGAATCCATTGGGACATGACAGGAATTGATCCAAAGCACTGCATCACACACTTTTTTGTTCCCTATCCATCTATATATACCTATAGATATACCTATATCTATATCTATAGATATAGATATAGATATATATACCCAGCATCATAGCCTGACATCATTAAAAAAGATGGTGCTGATTCTCTTCGAGACTGGGTAAGAGAATCATGAAGACGAATGCGTTGTGAAAAAAGAAAAAGTCAATATCCCCCAACACAGAGAGAGAGCCCGGTGAAGAGAAAGGGAAGGGAGGCAGGAAGGATCAAAGTGCCCTCAGCGGTGCGGCTGCTGCTGCTGCTACTGATGCTGATGACGATGATGAGGAAGATGAGGATGAGGGTGATGAGAACAATGACAAAGAGACAGGAAAGAAGACAAGAAAACCTAGTGTTTCTGAAGATGACTCATCTCCAAATCAGACTGACTTTGAAGGGCAGCGTGAGTGAAGGGAAATCCTGAAACAGACCCTTGAGTGTGTGGAGGGCTAAGGTGTCGCCACATTACAAGGTGTCCCCATGTTTCCATGATGCTCACATACACACACACACACACACACACACACACACACACACAAACACACACATACAAACACACACATCCTTACTGTACCGACAGCGATGTATTGTTTCACCTTCTGACAAATGTACTTATTGTAAGTCGCTTTGGATAAAAGCGTCTGCTAAATGCCCTAAATGTAAAGGTAAAAACATGCAACCGCACACACATACACACAATCACACACAAACAAAGGAGCATACATGCAGAGAAACCTACACACAAACACATTCATTCTAAACACACACACATACAAAAAGACAAACTCACACAAACACAAAAACACACACACACGCAAACACACACACATATGCATACGAACATACACAGACGCACATACACCCACACCCACACACAAACACGCAAACAAACACACACAACCACACACAAACATACCCACAGACACAAACACACACCCATACAGACACCATACAGTTCCCCTCATGACGCGTGTACTGCACTAGACCTTGGTCTAGTGCAGTATTTATGGTGTGCCATAAATCAGGATATAGAAAGCAAAACAGAACGCATCGTCAAGGTATGCCAGAAGACTAATCCCATTTTTGCATTGAACGACATTCTATTCGTATGTCCTTATTTTCTTCTCATCGAGGTCAACCGCAGACTGTGAAGAATCGTATTCAGACAGAAAGAAGACAAGAAATGCTTGTTTTTTTAATGTTTTTGGATTTTGTGTTATTATTAACTAGATGAAAACAACACAACTCTCACAAAAGATTGTGACTTTATTTTCTTACGGTGGTGACATTTTAAAATGCCAATATTTCAAATATTTCCTGTGGTTCTTATTAACCACTTGCTATATTCGGGTATGTTAATAAATATATCCAAACTTCAATGATTTAACAAAACGATCTTTCCCCAAGTAACCATATCCTAGAGCATCATTCAAGTAAGAGTTCGTTTTTTACACTAGAGGCAAAATACGGATATGTTCAGCATTAAGGCAATCGTTTCAGGGTGTTACAGGAAATTCTTACAAGCCAAACTTATCGGAATCTCTTGGAATACGTTAACATTTCAACAGGGAAGGCTCTATTTCCCCTGCAGACTTTTAGGAGCAGGGAATAAAGTATTTCTCATGAGCTTTTCACCTCTGCTCTTCGAGAGAGAGACAGTACACGGTTGAAAAGCGCTGGAATCTGACATTGGCCGGATCTCAACCCGCCTCCCATGAAACATTCATAGAGGAAGGGGTAGAGGAAGGTGTTGCACATGACACACACACACACACACACACACACACACACACACACACACACCTGTAGTACGCATACGCGTTCATGCAAACACACACAAGGGGCCTGCACACGTACACACACATATGTGCATGTGTACGCACCCACACACACAAACAAACACACACACACATACACACACGCACAGAACCACACACAAAAACACACACACCTGTAGTACGCATACACATCCATTCAAACACACACGATGCAGACGCTGAGGGGCGTGCACAAATATATACACACGTATGAGCGCACGGCGCACGCTTGCACACACACACAAACACACACACAAGCCTCTTGTTATTTCTGTTTGTTTAAATCAAGATCATCGTTCTGCCCCGAGCCATTCAAGTTTACAGCGACACTTTAGACGCACAACAGAGCCAAGCCAGCCCTGTCTCCTACTTCCACCAGCCAGGCACAAAACACACTCACACTCACTCACACACACACACACACACACACACACACACACACACAACACTCGGTTCCCTCTCTCCGTTTCCCTGCGGGTCCATTACAGTCGTTAGCCTTATCTTATCTTTAAACAAGAGCAGCTAAGCGGAGCTCCCTGCTGCCCCATCGCACTTCATATGGAGCTGAGGCCCAGCCGGTTCCAGCCGGTCCTGACCCGTGTCACACTGCGTCCCAACGGGGGGGGGGGGGGGGGGGTGGGAGGGCCACAGGCGCGGCCCACAGGTGCCCCCCCCCCCCTCCTCCCACCACCACCCCTGCTGACGAGGGTCACCGGTGAAGTCGAGGGGGAGAAAGGAAAAGCACAGGGGAGGAAATCAGGAAAGGGCTTTTCCCTGCCGGGGGGAAGGAAAAGAAAATCGGATGTAGAAAAACGTCCGGTTCCGTGAGGCCGGGTCCCGGGTGTAATCGTTTGGAAAATTGTATGAAGCGTGTTTACATGCTTGACTTGAGGTGGGTTGGAACGGCCGTACCCAGGGCAAACAGGCCGGTGGCTAATTGGTGACGCGTGAAGGCAGTCCGTATTTGAGGGATTGATGACGCAGTGTGCAGCTTGCAGTCATAAATACGTCTTCCGTGGCATGTTTGGCAAGACTCGCGCTAATGTATGGCACAGCAGGTCACCTGATGAATCATATTGAAGCTGCGCTCTCTTTCTGTTGCCGTGTGTGTGTGTGTGTGTGTGTGTGTGTGTGTGTGTGTGTGTGTGTGTGTGTGTGTGTGTGTGTGTGTGTGTGTGTGTGTGTGTGTGTGTGTGTCCAGAAGTATGGGTGCCTATAGTGGATGTATGTAGCCCATGTGTGTGTTTGTGTGTTGAAGTTCAATTAAATTAAAACAAACATATACATGGGTTAGCAGACCGTGAAAAAAGGGGGTAGCAGCCACTTGTTTTGTGTTTTTTAATGACTATAATTTAGAATCATGTTTGCCACAGAGTACATCTGTCATCTGCCGACTGTGTGGTTGGCTGGGCCTTTCCTTTGAACTGGGACTAATGATCCTCTCCTCCTAGTTTATTTGTTGCTCGCTCAACATCTCATTGCTGCTCTGCCAGACGGACAGACCGACAGACTGACTGACTGAAGTAAACAGCCTAACCTTCGGGCTGAAATGTCAACGTGAGTTTGGCCGGAGAAGAAGGCAATAAAGACAACAACAATAATCGGGATTCTGACATTTAGACAAAAAAAAAGACACGGAAATACCAAGCAAAATGTTCAAATGACGTTAGAATACAGAGCATGCACTACAGCTGTAGATCTCCTCCGCATAAAACGGGACCAACCATCAAGTCATGGGTGGTGTGGGTGGGGTATAAAACAAACCACAACAGCCAGCAATTGCCTATCAGGGCCTCTGCCGTGAAACGCCCGCACACACTTACACACACACACACACACACACACACACCCCGACACAGAAACACACACACACACATACCCCGACACAGAAACACACACACACACACACGCCCACACAGAAACACACACACACACACACACACGGACACACACACAAACACCATTTTGTGTAATGTATCTCTTGAGCGAGGGAAAGAATGGATGTCCTTTGATTCTCTTTCCATCCTCCTCTTCATCTCGTTCTCCTCATCCCGTCTATGTTCTTGCCTGCGTAAAGCTCAATGTTCCACTGATTCATCTTCCTCGTCATCCTCATCGTCAGCATCTTCATTACAGGGCCCCCTGCTGTCCGTCTGTTTGTTAACACATCAATCGGCCGCACAGTTAAGGATATCGATGGATTTGTACCTCGAAGAAGCACAAAGCGCTGGATTCTAGCGAGCAACTACGTTTAAAGAATTGAACTTCCCCTCATCCAAAAGCGGTTTAATTATAGCGTAGAGGGGATGCCTCGTGTTCCAACCCGACTGATTCCAATGTTTACCTGATGAGCGTAATCTTGGACTACGAATCCTACCTTAAATGTATTTTTTTGTCATTATTCAAAGGTGAAACTTGGACCGGAGTAAGACTTATGCACATTAAGGCAAAGCAAGGCAAGGCAACTTTATTTATATAGCACTTTTCATATACTCGCCAGACTCAAAGTGCTTCACATAAAAACATTGAGACATTATACGACATTCTACATATACGTATATGTTCTTGTATAATGTTCTAGAATAATGTCTGCATTAAGACATTATATGAGAACAAATAATCGTCTTCCATTGGTGGCTGTCAGATCCTCTCTGATAGAGCATCCCAGTGGCACCTCTACCACCAAAAAATTAACTCTAGAGTCTAGACCCTAACTCTGAATCTCCCCGATCACAAAGGTTTAGAGCTCCACTCTGTCACGCCTGCACTACCATCATCCGACGGCACTGCAGTCAACGTTTTCATTATGAACCTCTTTAACTAGTTTCCTTCGTGCCATGGAAGGAATTAGGGTCTACTAGGAACATCTGTAAACGTAACCGATTAAAAAATGCGACGCTTTCACGTGTGGTTCACTGTACCTAGCTAAAGCAGCCGTAGGTACGATTTGAGAGTTTCAAAGAGAGGGCAGAAATTAGCAGAAGAGAACTGCTTTATCTGTTCTCAGTTCTTTATTCACATGTACATTAAGAGCATTTAGCAGACTCTTTAATCCAAAGCTAGTTACAATAAGTACATTTGTCAGAAGAAGAGAAACAACAATATATCACTGTCGGTAGAGTAAGAGTGTTCATAGAACCAAGTGCCAAGCACTAACAATAGCTACAGTATGTTAACCCATTCCCCGTACACAAAAAAAAGATAGCTAGGATTAGATGCTACATGATGCATGTACAACATACAATAAATGCGTACATTAGGTGCCAGGACGTACAACATACATTAAGCTTTATCCGTTATCGAATGTTGAATGTACGGCACATGTGATTGACAGGAAAGATGGATTCCCCGAGCCAATCACAGAGGAGCTATCTTGAATTAATAAACCGGGAGATCATTAAAAACCTAAATTGGCTCATGAAGAGGCAGGCGCAGTACACTTTAAACAGATATTGTCAGCGCTCACACGCACACTTTGCCTTTATTTATCAAGGCCTATATAAGTGTCAACATCCAGAAATATAGGTTGAGGCATCATCATTTGAAAGCAGATGCCCGGAGCTGTCCAAAGCGGTTAACCTTCCTTGGTGGTCCTTTTTATTGCTCTGACATAATGCTGTGGCGCTGCTTGTCCGTCACCACGAGGAACTCCCACGCTCCTTCGCTCTGATTGGCACCCTCATTTCACTCCCTCATTCTTATTTGTCACCTCATTTCCCTCCCTCGCTCTGATTGGTCCCCTCGTTCTTTGCAACACGCTCAGAGCGAAATCTGCAAAGAGAAAGCTGATGTGAGCTCACCATATCAGGGGGGGTCACACAGGGCTTATGCTGCTATCCATTTGGATGGTACGCTGGTACGAACGACCAGCTTCAGCGAGAACGTGACGTATTTCTCTGGCTCCAGCCTTCCAGTTTGCCATTTGTGTTTCTGTCGAGCCACGAGGGGGAGTAGTAGCATGCTAGTCATCATTAGCAACATAGCCTCTTTAGCAAACCAGCTTCAAAACAAAACTTTACATTGAATTGCACGCAAAGCAAGACCGTGCAATGCATATATTGGTGACCGGATTAAAGCAGCAATGAAATCAGTGCCTCAGTGAAATGCCGCAAGAAAGCTGGGAGATTTGCGACTTTACCACTTCGTAAATCCAAATGGATAGCAGCATTAGGTGAGGGTAAGGTTTGAAATGCTCTTCATACGGTCAATGTTATGGAATTTGAAGTTGATTTCCGATTTCATTTTATTATAATCTTTTTAGCCAATTCTTTGAAAATTTGCTTTTCGAAAATATATTTCTAATGAAAGTAGTATATATATTGATATAACCAAACATCAAAGCCATCTATCCACACGACACAACAACACCAAAGAAGCAATGACAAAATGGCCGCGCAGTCGGCCGTCGCCGGGCGGGAGGTTAGCCGCAAGGTGAGTGACAGGGTGAGGCTAATGCGTTGAGACGCGCTAAATGCGAGCTAAAGCTCCGGCAGGACATAGAGCAGGAGGGTCTCTGATCCAGAAGAACGAGGGGGGGAGGGAGAGAGAGGAGAGAGGGGAGATCAGAGGGGCGGAGTTTAGCCGAGCACACGGGTGGACCCTTAATAGAGAGTGACGTCGCGTGCAGTGTGAGTGCAGAGTCGATACGGAGCAAATTGGCTCACACACAAACACACACAAAATAGATAACCAACGTTTTACCTCAGGTTCGCAGGGCTTACAGCTAGCCTAGCGCCATGCTAATCAGGGTGGGGAAACACCAAACCAGGCAGGGATAGGGGTGTGGGGCTGATTTAGAAATTGGAGAGGACTGTGCGCCCCTGAAATCCGCCCCCCAAGAAAGGAAACCCTGACGTGAACCTGTAAGGTTCCACGGGATCGGGGTTCGAGGGCTGCTCTCATTGAGGCTGGGAGGCTAACCTGACATGTGGGAACACCCAGGGTCCCAGCCTGTTCACACACACACACACACACACACACACACACACACACACACACACACACACACACACACACACACACACACACACACACACACACACACACACACTATGATGAACACACACACACAGACACTGTTGAACACACACACACACACACACACACACACTATGATAAACACACACACACAAACACACTATGATGAACACGCACACACACACACTATGATGACCACACACACACACGCCGTCCTGGCACAATCCCATTACTCAGCGCGTTATTGGTCCCTTTCACACGCTGCGACACAGCGGCCGCTCAGCCAGCCACAGCCGGCCCAGGCCGCCCTCCGCAGGAGACTGCATTCTCCAAGGTGTGTGTCACACAGAGTCACACACAGTAACACACAGTCTCTCTCTCCTGTGCGCTCTTTTTTTTATCCACTTCTGCTCTTCCCTCTTGAGGCCTTAGTCTCTCTCTCTCTCTCTCTCTCTCTCTCTCTCTCTCTCTCTCTCTCTCTCTCTCTCTCTCTCTCTCTCTCTCTCTCTCTCTCTCTCTCTCTCCTCTCTCTCTCTCTCTCTCTCTCTCTCCTCTCTCTCTCTCTCTCTCTCTCTCTCTCTCTCTCTCTCTCCCTCTCTCCCTCTCTCCCTCTCTCCCTCCCCTCCCCCCCCCCCCCCCCCCCCCTATAGACCTCTGAGGCTCTTGGTTCCATGTTTAAATGTCTATGGAAAATAACATGGGGGTTTTGAATGATCGTACGTGACAAACTCTGTAGGTGGCGAAGAGGTAAAACTGCTCAGGTTTTGAACTACACACACCTTTCCATCTAGATTCCACTTGGTTTTTGGATTGTCTGTGCCGTTAAAGTAGTTAACTATTATGAAGAAGCATTATGCTAACGCGGATCTGCGCCGACTTAGGATGTCACGACTCTCCCAATGAAGGTTGCATAGCAACGGCAATGTTTCCTAGTTTGTCTTCACCGAAATGGCACCAGAGCCCGTCTACGGAGGAGGTGGCACCAACGCTGCTCGTCCTTTCCCGCATGAAACTACAATCACGTTGTGAATGGTTGCGAGCAACTCCCGCCTCCCTAACAAGTATGGCGTATGAAGTCTGCGCAGTTTAGAACTAGCTCCCGGTTAGCATTAACAATAGTTAACTACTTTAACGGCCCGACAATCCAAAACCCAAGTGGAATCTAGATGGAAAAAAGTGTGTAGTTCAAAACCTGAGCAGCTTTTACCTCTTCGCCACCTACAGAGTTTGTCACGTATGATTATTCAAAACCCCCATGTTATTTTCCATAGACATTTAAACATGGAACCAAGAGCCTCGGAGGCGGGACTTATTCTTTAGAGGTCAATCCCTCCCTCCTTTCCTATATCTCCCTCCCTTCCAACCCCCCCCCCCCCCCCTCCACCTCTCCCTCCCTCCCTTCCTTCCCAGAAGGATATTCTCCCGCCGTCTGCTCAGAACAGCCAGCAGCAGTAGAAGCTGCCAACCCCACTACTGGGGTTGGTGTTTCTCTGTGGTTGTTCCGTTTTCCCTCACTCCCTCCCTCCCTCCCTGTCTCTCTCCCTGTCTCTCTCCCCCTCTCTCTCCCACTGCTGGGGTCTGTGTTCCTCTGGTGTTGTTGTTTCCTTTGTACACCTCCCTCCCCCAAAGAGTCACCATTTCCCAACCTCTTGTGTGGCTTCAGGACTCACCTTAAGCCAACATACGCAGCACGGGTCTTGGCGGTGGGCAACCTGGGGCTCTTGAAGCTGAAGAATGGGGCTGGCTGGGGCTGTCTGACAGTGGATATTGCATTCAAGCGTGGGAGGAAGAAAGAAGGGATTCAGAGACTGGCGGAGAACGGGACTGTGCCTTACCAGCTTTTCACGCTTTGTGTGTACAGATCTTCATTTTCAGGCGAGAGACAGAGACAGAGAGACACAGACAGGACAGAGAGAGAGAGACACAGACAGGACAGGACAGGACAGAGAGAGAGAGACACAGACAAGACAGGACTGGACAGGACAGACAGACACAGAGAGAGAGAGACACAGACAGGACAGGACAGACACAGAGAGAGAGAGACACAGACAGGACAGGACAGACACAGAGAGAGAGAGAGAGACACAGACAGGACAGGACAGAGACAGACAGACAGACAGACGTTCCCACATGACTGACCAAAACAACTACAAGTCAATCCCGGTGCCTCATATTTGTCACATCAACTCTACACAGAGGGTTCAGAGTACCGCTACTGAACCAGGTTCGACCCTCATTAGCGGCACTTTGCACTTTTCACCACCACGCACGTTGACATGTGACGGCAGCGTTGCACGCAGCGTGGACGTTTTTGAGAGAGAGAGAGAGAGAGAGAGAGAGAGAGAGAGAGAGAGAGAGAGAGAGAGAGAGAGAGAGAGAGAGAGAGAGAGAGAGAGAGAGAGAGAGAGAGAGAGAGAGAGAGAGAGAGAGAGAGAGAGAGAGAGAGAGAGCTCTGAGAACATGTTCCTCAAACAGCAAGTTGACTGACACCCTCATCCGAGGAGATAAAAGCCAATTGCGGGAGACTTGCGTCTGTCACGCTAACCGACGCGGGAGCCCTACGGAGAAAACGCGCGGCGTTCTTCATGTGGCTTCACCAGTTGGGAATGAAGATGTCAGCGACAGCGGGAGGAAACGGGGAAGAAGGAAAATGTTATTCTAGTATTCCTAGTGTTTTGACGGAAGAAAAAATTAGAAAAATAGTAGCCAAGGGTGGTATTCGAGATATACGTGATTAAAATGAATGTTATTTCTAGCTTCCGTCAGCCTGTGTGTGTGTGTGTGTGTGTGTGTGTGTGTGTGTGTGTGTGTGTGTGTGTGTGTGTGTGTGTGTGTGTGTGTGTGTGTGTGTGTGTGTGTGTGTGTGTGTGGGCGGCCTTCCCTACAGGCGGGTTAGGCGGCCGCCTAGAGCGCCATCTAGAGGGGGAGCGCAAAATAATGCGCCCGAAAAAAAAAAAAAAAAACACAATTATATATATATTTTTTATTTTTTTTATTTTTTTTATTTTTTTTCCTACATATTTTTGCGCCCCTTCTATATCTCCAACCAATATTTTGACATAAAAAAAAAAGAATCTAACATTAGGGTAAAATTAGCCAAAAATCGAAATCGGAAGGGGAACCTACCTCCTTGGTTTCGTCAGAACATGCTAGTACTATAAGGCGTTTGGTTAGAGTGTTTTCAAGAATCGAGAATCAAGAACGAAATCAAGAAAATGAAGAGGCAAAAGCCATCCGGGGCGCAATTTAAGAAGAAGAGAAAGGAAGAAGAAGAGAAACGTGCAAAGGAGAAAGGTAAATCTTTAAATCCTGTTCTTTGCCTATAATGAATTCCAAATAGGAAAGGTTGATGAATGCGTGAATTGCTTCGGGCACTTTAGTTGAGTTAAGAAGAAAATATGTACCTCAATCAAAGTTGTCCTACTCCCTGTCATATAGTTATTTCAAGATTTTACAGAGGCGGGTATATCAAAAATGATATGTCGATTTATTCTACATTATATAAAAAAAGATTAAAATAGGGGCGCACTGTATAACGACCATAGCCAGTGCAACAGCACTTCAAATATATTACTCGTTGCATAGTACACCCTTTAAGGAAGACAAACACGGCTGGTAAGTGTGAGAGCGCCGAAATTGCTTAGATGCCATGCCGAGAGCGGTATTGCAGACATATAGAGATGTAGAACATTATAGCTCGCAACATATTGAGAGCTGTGAACTTAGTTCAAACTTTTGAATAATGAACTATGAACTGAACTCGTTCATTTTAAAATGTGTGAACTATGAACTGAACTAGTCAAGTGAACTTTCCCAAAACGGGGCATGTGTCCATAAACCGTCTCACAGGGGGGCGTGGTCGGAGCGTAGTTCAGCAGGGCACAGGCTTGCCATTTCCTCCGTGGATTTTATTCTTGAATTAATGTTTGTTCATCGTTGCGATCGTTGTTGTGTTTATGTGAAAGAAATGCAGTTACAGGGCAAAACAGTTTTTCAAGGTTGCAATTCAGTTTTCGTGGGGAATTAACAAACTATTTTTTTTTTTTTTTGCGGAGGGGGGGGGGGGGGCGCCAGGAGTGAAGCTCGCCTAGTGCGCCAAATGTGCTGGGGCCGCCCCTGTGTGTGTGTGTGTGTGTGTGTGTGTGTGTGTGTGTGTGTGTGTGTGTGTGTGTGTGTGTGTGTGTGTGTGTGTGTGTGTGTGTGTGTGTGTGTGTACACGTACAAGAGTAAACGAAAGCTTGCATTTTAAATGCATTCAGGCATTCAGAGAGCCTTTCCCAAGAGCTTTATGCCACCAGACAGACCGCATGGTGTGTGTCGAAGTGTGTAAACGCGTGTTTACATCGGCAGGGCCGCGATTGCCGCCAGAACGTATTCCGCACGGGTCACAGTGATGCAGTGATACGACACGTGACAGGACACCGCTTCCCAGTGCCGCGGCGCCCGCAGTCGCGTTGGTGCGTGCACACGCGATTATGTCAAAAGAAAATATTCACACAATCCATGACAAAAACAAGTCACATGCAACCCTGTTTGTGTCATGAATTGTTATGTCTTGTGATTGTTCGTTTTTAGTTTTTTTTCCACCCACATCTGAAGCGCTGCAGCAATCACGCTGCAGAGCTCTCGGAGAGTAGAGGAGAGGGGCGTCTGGAAGCCGCACAATGACATCCGCAAACAACCGGATCTCCTGAGCCCCCCCCCCCCCCGCACGTGTGTGTTTGTTTATTCGTTTGCTCTGTTGTAAAGGGAGGGGGGGGAAAGGGGGCCCCTAACAAGAGAAATGCGACAAAACTAAACAAAGCTATAACGCTCGGTCCCATGAGTTGCCAGGTAATTACGGCGTATCGGTTTTTGGCCAAAAGAGCAGCACAACAACATTCGGCGTGGTACGGGTAGGTGAGTGAGTTTTGCGAATGTGATTTAGTTTCCTGCAGGTGCATTTTTTTTTTTTACCTCAATTTCTATCTCCAAGCTGAAGAAAAGCAAAATAGTTTCCGGGGACGTTTATAATGCTCCGTTCAAATTAAAACACAACTTACTGTCGGTGCGTGGCCAACCAACGTTCATGGTCGCAATTCCTGTAGGATATCGTATGAAATAAACCGAATGTTGAAAGTCTTAGTTAAATAAGGCGGAAGTGGACGAAAGGAGGGGGGAAAGAGATGGTGGCTGGAAGCCGGTGGCCGGTGGCCGCAGCAGCCTTGACATTAGCCTAAATGGAGGCGCTATTAATGACCCTTGAGCTAATGACATCCGGTGCTGTAATCGAGTCTGGACCACGCGGTGATCGCTCTCTCTCGCTGTTGCTGCACCTAAGGTGCCATTGAGCAAGAATATTAAAATACAGCTTGGAAGTCATTGTGCGCAGTTACAGGTGTCTGGGAAATTAGTCATTATCATCAGCAGGAGCCCCCTTCTCTGTTGCCTTGGAAACCGGCTTTGGTCGGTGGAATGACTTTATTTCCACGTTGCCTACTTCGGTTAAGTCCAGCTTGGAGGGTAGGGGGGGGGGGGGGAAGAGAGAGAGAGAGAGAGAGAGAGAGAGAGAGAGAGAGAGAGAGAGAGAGAGAGAGAGAGAGAGAGAGAGAGAGAGAGAGAGAGAGAGAGAGAGATGCAAAAAAGAGAGCAAGAAGTGAGAGGGAGAGGATTAAAGAGGTAACGAGGGAGTGAAAGTGAGAGAGAACAAGCAAGAGCGATATAGAGAGCTAGAGAGAGAGTGAGCAGAGAGATGGAAGAGAAGGGGAATAGGTTGGATTTCTGCGTAGTCTTATAGATCGACTGTCCTTCTACATTCTATTGTTTCCTGTTTCTAGAGTTGTGTCAACTAAGTGCTACAAAGATGAAAGTAGTTTCAAAGCAGGACTTTAAGGTCAAAGGTACTTTAAAGGAAAATGGTTGACATTGTCCATGTCCAGAGCAAAATCCTCCATGATTTTCTTTCTCTCGCAGTGTTGCCACATGCTGACGTACATGCAAGGTCATATTGCGGTCACCTTATGAATACTCTATCATAGCCTAAAACATAATACAGTATTGTATTATTCCAGGTATATGTGGACTATCAGTATAATGGGTTCCGGCTGTTGCTTACTAAACTCAAAATCCAATGTTCATGAACTGTCTGGTTGCTTTGGTCTGCAGTACCCATTATTTTAACAGATCCAACCACAATAACAGAGATAATGGGTCTGGAAACAAATAAACCCCAACATGATGGGCATGTGCACTTCATGCCCTATTCCATATAATTATCTCCTCCTGAACCCCATCGACACGCACATCATGTACCAGATAAGGTCTTCACATGGGGACGCTAACAGCATGTGGTAATGAGTGCTCGTTACTGAGGCGTGAAAGGTGGCTGCTCACTGACATGACTTGTAAACAGTGGACACAAAATGGCGGCCACATTAGGGCAGTTGAAAGCAGTTCTTCAAACCCATCCAAAAGTTGAATTGGATCTTCTCCTCTTGGATCGTCCTCTCAGACCTTCTATGAATGTTACATAACTTTTTATAAACACCTAGATGTGCAACCTTTGCAAGACAGGAAACAAACACATCCGCCAACGCACATCTTGGTCAGACTGTGATGATGGTACGATACAGATTCCCGATTCCCATGAAGACATCTTTGTCGAGATGAGTCATTTCAACATTCCCTTCCATTTCTCCCCGTCATTCTTCTCCTAGTCCTCAGAAAACTGATCAGAAGTGGGACTCCATTGTATGCCTTTTCCTCCACAGGAGGCAGATTACACAGCTTTCTATATCCACAGTCTGTCGATGAGCCTCAAATACCATCTCAATGTCGCGCAGATAGCATCTTTCTGATGCGCCGCTCCTAGCCTAAAGAATAGGTTAGTGTCAGGGTAAGGGTTAAAATACAAGTGTTAGATTGGACGCGCGTCGTTACTGCGACACCTTTTGATTGAATCTCAGTCCTTTGATTTAAATGGGTACCGTCAGGCTCTGCTCGTGTAAGAAGGTACTGCTTCATACGCAGCTTCTAGAAAAGAGTCACTGTCAGGAACATCCACTCGGTTCCTATTGGACCATCGACCATCATGTTCGGAGTCTAGACCAGTAGAGAACCGAAATCTCAAACTACTGACTTCAATAGGTCAACTTCTCCTTGATTTCTCGGCCGAAAGGGAGTTCAACATTTTCCCTCTCATGTGTATGTGTATGGGTATGCGTATAAGTACTCTCTTATATTCTAAAAATAGCTGAGCAAGCTAGTTCTGGGCCGTTGAGAATAAGGGTGACCGTAGTCATAACCAGACACACGTCGTCTTGGATGGAGAGACATGAGAGACATTACCGTCAAAGTCTGCCTGGGTCTCGTAACAGAAGACCTACCAGACGTGGCCATGGAGATAGATACTGGAGACGTGACAATGGAAAGAGCTTTGTGTGTTCACAACATACATGTCAGTGTGATGTGCGACAGGTATGTGACAGGAGACGTTTCAGCAGGGGGTTGATAGCGCCTCAGAAACATCCATGGTCACAGATTTAGAATGCGCAGCTCTACGTAGGAAGAGAAGGATTAGTGTCGGAAATAACAAAATCTGTTAATGATCACTTAATCATGGCATATCAATACGATAACAGGAAGAATACATTCCATTTTTTCAGACTTGACATTGATTTATTTCTATATTTCAGGGGGACATGATGAACAGACAGCCAATGGCGAGATTGTATTCCTCCGAGTGTTTTTTCTCATTGTGTGTGTTTACGATCAACGCCTACACTGCCTTGTAGGAGCGGGAGAAAACAACACAAATGTGCTCTGTGTTCAAGAATCTTCCTCTGTGCAGGACAAGGGCTTGTTGATAGAGAGAGAGGGAGAGAGAGGAGGCTAAAGTAGGCGAGAGAGATCGCGAGAGGGAGAGAGGGGGAACTGAGCAAGAGGTAATGACAGAGTGAAAGAGAGAGAAAGGGAGAGACAGAGAGGTAGCGGTAGTGATGAGAGGGCGAATTCCAGTTTGAGATAATGGTGTGGGAGAGTAAGTGAGAAAGCAAGTGAGTGATGATAGGGAGAGAGAGGTATTGAAAGAGAGAGAGAGAGATCAAGTGAGAGGTATTGAAAGAGAGAGAGGTATTGAAAGAGGCAGAGAAATGAAGTGAGAGAGGGTGGAAGAGCGAGAGAGTGGGAGAGAGATGTAGAGAGAGAGAGCAAGACAGAGAGATAGTCAAGATTGAAAGAGAAGGTGTGAGAGAGGGAGAGAGAGAGAGATACCAAGGGAACAGAAGAGTGAAAGAGAGATGTTTTAAGAGTGTGAGCAAAGAGAGAGATGCATTCAGAGAGAGTTTGGGAGATAGAGACGGACCAAGAGAGATGGACCAAGAGAGAGAGAGTTTTGAGTTATTGGTCAAGCCCATGTCCTCCAAGTGGAGCGCCGTCTACTGAGGCCAGGTCTTGTGTGTGAGGCCAAGATGGTGCGCGCTCTCTCTCTCTCTCTCTCTCTCTCTCTCTCTCTCTCTCTCTCTCTCTCTCTCTCTCTCTCTCTCTCTCTCTCTCTCTCTCTCTCTCTCTCTCTCTCTCTCTCTCTCTCTCTCTCTCTCTCTCTCTCTCTCTCTCTCTCTCTCTCTCTCTCTCTCTCTCTCTCTCTCTCTCTCTCTCTCTCTCTCCCCCGCCCCCAGCCGTCACCCAGCCCATGCATCACCATAATAGATTTGTCCAACTACAAGTATGATGGACGCGGTCTCTGAAGGCAGAGCTTTTACTTTGGAGGAGAGCTTCCTGTGCATCCACCATGATTGAGTATGTGTGTGTGTATGTATGTACAGTATGTGTGTGTGTACTGCGGGGGGAGACATATGGTCACAATAGGAGAGGCTCCAATTGAATTAGCCGGGCTCCAGGAAGTGCTGCCCTCCTGGCCGCCCACCGCCAAAGTAAAGGTATTATCCTCCGACAAGAGAGAGAGTCTGCGTGTGAGGGGTGCCTGTTGTCTTTCTAGAACTCTCCCTCCACGTCACCGCAGTGTTTGGCGGCGCTGTGTGAGCTAAAAGTGTAATGAAAAGGCAATTACCCAGCGGAAGCCTGGGGAGGGCTTTTAGGGGAGGGTGTGGGTGGGGGGGGGCATGTGGTGAGAACGGGGGGGTCACAAATAACACTGTAGGCTCTGGCTCCAAAGGCATCTCAGTGAATGCGTCTTTATCATGTTTGTGTGTGTGTGTGTGTGTTTCTATTTGTGTGTGTGTGTGTGTATACATTTCTGTGTGTGTGTGTTTGTATACGTACCTGTGTGTGTATGCATGTGTTTGTAAATGTTGGTGTGTGTTTGTATACACGTGTGTGTGTCCACGTGTGTGCGTGTTTGTGTTTGCGTGCCGTGCCTGAGTGCGTGAGTGATCAAGTGTGTCAACTTTCAACCGACGCAAATCCCGTCCAGAAGTGTCGACCCCACCCCCCCACCGCGGCTTTGAGCCGGGGGGGTTTCAGAGGGAGGGATCAGAGCGGGGGGATCAGAGAGGGGGGATCAGGAGGCTCGTCGCGGCTTTGACAGGAGCCTATCCAGGTAATCACAGGAGATTTGGTGACTGGCTGACTGAGCCAGAGTACGGGAGGACGAGAGGGGGGAGGGAGGGGGGGAGGGAGGGTGAAACACACCCACACACAAAACAGAGCTTAGGTTCACAGGACTGTGATACAGCCACACTGCCTCGCCCTCCCCCCAATGCACAGGCTGTACACTCAAGCCCACTCACACACACGCACACAAACATGCGCAAGCTCACACACACCCAAATTCACGTTCATACACACACGCACGCACACATACCCTACTCCGAATAAAACAACAAGGAGTGGAGGCAAAAGCATGCTTTGCAAGAATCCCCAAGCGGTTCCAAATAAATGTAAAATAGTTCACTTGAAGAAAAAATATAACGTATATATAAATATATATATTTTTTTTCTATTCATATATATACATGCATACATGGTGGTGGCTTTTAACCCAGTTTGCATGGGGTTCTGGGAATAGGCCTGTCTCTGTGTGTTATTGTGAAATCAATGAAATGAATCTCTGCTGCAGAGAGAGATTTGGGGGCCCCTGCGACTTCTACACTCCTCGCCTCCAAGACACGAGCGAGAGAGTGCAGCGGTACGTGTTGCTGTGAGTGCAGTGTTTTGTGTCAGTGTGCGTGCGTATGTGCGTGTGTTTTTGCGGATTGCGTGTGTGGCGGGTTGGGGTTGGCTTGAGTGCGTGTTCACGGTTCATTTCGCCGTGCCATGAACCATACCAAAAGGCTGCGCCAGCATTTCCACCACCATCCTGTCTGCTCACCTCATTATTGCACGGAGCGAAATGCAAATATACGTCCGGGTCGTGTGGGTCTATCTCTCTCCCTCCAGCCCATCCCCTGTCACAAGGGGTCTAAATCCGCGCTGCGCTTGCAACGACATGTTTCAATAACACATAACACAGTCGGAGGTTGAAATTAACTCCTGCATCACGCGCCGTGGTAAATGTACACTCTATAGGTCCAAGCTCCTAACCTGTGGCATTCCTAACCTCCCAAATTCAACTTCGGAATTCCTAACCTCCCATATTCAACTTTGGAATTACTAACCTCCCATATTCAACTTCGGAATTCCTAACCTCCCAAATTCAACTTTGGAATTCCTAACCTCCCATATTCAACTTTGGAATTCCTAAACTTCCAAATTCGACTTCGGAATTTCTATCCTCCAAAATTAAACTTTGTAATTTTGTCTGTTTACCAACCAGATTGCAAAGAAAATCTCCGTCCGAAGCGGTTGATTTAAAAAGCGTAACCCTGGATTTATTTTCCTGCCAAACTGCACAACGTTTCCCCCCGGTTGTTAATTTTACACCCTGTCAATGTCCTTTTTTTAATAATTCCCTCAAGATAACCCGCACGCTCCCGTCTGACATTGACTCGAGAGCCAACCACCGGCGATTTCATCTTCGCCGCGTCGAGATAAGGGACCCCCGCGTGCGCGTCGTTGGCCTTTGTTTAATTACAGGACGTTTTTTTTCTTTTCTCCCCCCAACACTTCCGCAGTAATTATAATTCAATGATGCACACCATCATGTAATGAGAAAATCCACTCAATGCTTCATTAGCACGGGGTCATCAAGGTGATCGATGCCATTCTCCCATGTGCTGAGTAGAGAAAGAAAAAACACACACAGAGACCCCTTTGAACACGGAACAAAAGGGCTCAGTTCACTGCCAGGGCAATGACCACCAAGAAAAAAAAAAAGAACAAACTCGTTTGGTAGCCACGCAACGGATGAATCTTTTCCGGCGACACACTTCTCCCGATACCAGCCACGGTGGCGCGCGTCTGAAGCGGTAATCTCCGGGGGTCATCGCGCCGCCAGACGGCAAGAGCTGATTGGCTGGTAGAAGCAGATACGGAGAGAGGAAGTGTGGGTGTTTGTTTAAGTGCGTATGAATGGAGGGGGACGCTTTATTTCCTCCCCTCTGAGTGAAACTCAACACGGCGGTGCAGGAGAGGAGGCTCATTCTTTTTGTTCAGCGCACTGAGTCATGCCATTGGTGTTTAGACGGCGCATTTCATGTTATTAATGTGCCTCGGGACTCGGTTTGAGCTCATCATTGAGGTTAGTCATTTTTCGTTTCATATAATATAATAATAAGTCATAATAAGAGTGACCCGGTGGGCCCCAGAGGTACTGCAGATAGAGTAAGTCTGACGTCATCTTGGATCAAGCCTTGGTATTATGGTATGTTAGTACTTCTGTAGGGGGGGCAGCACAGAGTGTTATTTGCCAAGACCGACCACGACAGTCATTACCTGGGTAGACAGCCCTATGTCTCTCCCTTCATGGTGCGCCAAACTTGAGGCATGTTCCTAATCTTTCCCCGGCTGAGTGCGATCTTACCTGTGTAGGGGGCTAGGTGAGAGGTACTCACCAAAGGTCCACAGCCACCGTAGGCGAACAGCTACGTGTCATGGCGCACTGGCACCCCGTCTCCAGGTGACCAGCCCGCGCTTTGAATCCCGTCTCTCAAATTTCCTTGTGTATTGAAAACCAAAAAGTTCCCTCATAGAAATGTCTTGGACCAAACGTGTGTCCTTCGTGTTAATCCAAGAAACTCAGAGTCCCAGCTGCGGAGAACCACCTCCACCGACTCTCTACTCAGAGAACCTACAACCTGAGACTCACCTGCCGCCTCAGCTGTTGGCATTTAACGCTAATGAGCACCTCAACACCGCCCCCTCTGTGTGATGACCGACCCCAACCATAAGCATCCTAAAGCTAAACCTAATCATAGCACAGTAGGCCTTTGGCCGGACACCCAAAATGTTACGGGGCAGAGTCAATGAGAAATCTTACTGAAGAGACATTTTAAAATGTCAAATCTCATTTGCCCGAGTGGTTGAAGCTTTCATTTGGGGATAATAATAATAAGCTGCAGGGAGTTGATTTGTCTTCTTCAAAGAACATTTGGTCCCGACAGAATGTTTTAGCTTGTCCTCCTAGATGGATAAGTTAACTAGTGCTGGCTGAGTTTGTGTTCGCTGGGAGTCAATTGTGCATTTCGATACCCCCCTCCAGCAACATGATTGGTCGAAATAAACCAGAAGTGAAAGGGAGAGAAACGGCCTGATTTTAGCTTGTCTGCTTTCCGACTTTAGATAATTAATCTTAAATCTGATTTGCGTGACATTGTGGCATTGATCTTAACGTAACAGGGAAATTCCGTACTCAGATTCTGCTGTCCGTGGGCCAACCCACTTTCACACATTGATTATGACGTCTCAAACAGCGTGAGCACAGATAACTGGACTGCTGTTTCACCGTCTCCATTCACCAAACAGTACCTCAACACTGCCCAGAATCTTCTATTTTCCAATTAATCTTGTGTATACGCTTTATCTTGATATCTTGCGAATACAGAAGTGGGCCTAGAGTCACATAGGGTTCAGAACTCCTGCTGCGGAAGAATATAAATAAATACAACTAAATATAAAATAAGTCATAATAAATAGCAGAATGGAGGCGAATTCATGTGGTGAGAATAACAGAAGCAGCAGCTGATAGATCTCATTGTGTTGATGTGTGTTCTCTTTTCATCTAGCCCAGCGATAAAGCTCACTTCTTATACAGTAAAACCCCGGGAAACATCCTTGCCTTGGTTCATTCCACTATGAGACGGAGTCGAAATCAGACACGTGAAAGAAATATATTTTATAGTCATTTGTCTAGCCTTGCGTGACACGTCAAACAGAGGAAATGCTAAGAAAAAGTACATAACACAACAAAGCCTTCCTCACTGGGAGGGAGTTGGGACATTGTGTGTGTGTGTGTATATTTTCACTGTTGGCCCCAGTTCCCGGTCTGCATGATGACACTTGTGACAGCTTCTATGGGCTGGCTTGGCTTCTGCCACAGCTTCTTCAAGGGCGACTCTAAGAACATATTTTCCCAGAGTAAACAGCACATGGGAAGTATGTGTGCTCTTAGGCCTTCAGCATGGATTACTCTGCTCAACCAATCGAACTAAGTTAGTCTTGAGCATTCAGGAGATGTTCGTATTCAGTGCAAGAAAGCCTGGAAACAACGATGACTTTGCTCTCTGTGAAAGGGAATTTCCTTGTTTAGTAAATTACTGCACGTTCTCCTCTCCGTCGACGATAATGCTCTCCCTGCATGCATACACACAGGCGTGCGTTTGCCAAAGTTATAATTAGGCCTACATCAATCATATGTAATTATTGTGATAATTAATGTTGTTCGATTTGAAAATGGGGATTAGGGCTCTTCAGGTTTGTGAATTTTGTGACTTTTGGGCTGTCATAATTGCTGCAAACAGGATGGTCACATCTCTGTTTGGTATCTGAGTTATAAGTGAACAGTGGCTATACCTACGGACTGTATAGAGTAGGCTATAACTCAGTGGTGGAAATGGCCATGAGATGCTAACGAACTCACGAAAACATAAATTATCTACCATGAGGCGGACACAGATAACGGTTAAACTTGCTCCCTGTTTATTCACTCGGACCAATTTAACCCAACGGTGGTTTTGTGTTGGAGAAAGTTTTCACATCAACCATAACGCCAGACGGTTGATGTAAATGTCTGTTCTGATACAATGATGTTAGAAATAAAAGCAACCTTGCATTGCATTGCATTTTTAGGGACTTGCTGTGTCCCAGCAGCAGTGTTATACTCCTGGTAGTAGGCTACGGCAGCGGCAGACTTATGCCTAGATTAAATTCCGCTGCTGCTGAGAAAGTAGTCCCTCAAAATGTGATGATTCATGCGATGCGAGGTTAGTTTTATTTCTAACATTATTCTATCAACACAGACATTTACAACTGGCGTTATAATTGATTTACCTCAGCTGTACTGTGGAGTGGGTAAGATGTTTTATTAGCAGGCTAGCATTACCCGTTGCCATGCGCTAGCCTAGCACGAGCGAACTCTGCAACTAAAAGGACTGAATGAAATGTGTTGAAAACTGTATCCAATGATAAAGAACACCAAGGCTAACTTGGGAATCAGGGCCTATGTCCAAAATTCCGAACCACCAGGACTGAGCAACATCGTTGCTCAGTCCTGGCCAATCCTAAACCCTCAACCATTCACACGCCCCCTCACTTATGTTTCCTTTGTGGTTCCTGGCACGAGGTAAAGGTTTCCCTTTAAGAATCATGTAAGCCAATGTCCCATGGATTGTATTATTGGTAACCCTTCTGCCTTTTTCTTAACATGATCATGCTCTAACAATAATCAAAATATTGTGCTGTTCAAAGTGTCCTAAAAATAAGCTTTTCTTCCGACAGGTTGATAGTTGTTGAAATATTAATCGTAATGTTTATTCAAAATATCTATAAAAAATTATGTAAACCTTGTTCATATCATCACTATTCAAAGGCCTTTGTATGCATTCTATTTAAAATTTTGAAATGTCGCTCTCTAAATAAGAGACATAGAGCGGGAGAAAGAGAGAGAGCGAGGGAGGGAGGGAGGGAGGGAAGGAGAGTGATGTTTCCATAGTGATGATCACCAACATACAAGCATACAAACATTTCCATTGAGATTGGAATTTCTTCAAATACTGTCTAGGTCTGATCAGTGTTCATTCCTCTTCGAATAATAGATGTCATATTATAACAGACGTTCCGTACGCACAACAGACTGAATAACAAGGTGGAAACACAAAGCAATCTTGTTATTTTACAGATGAATGTGCAGACGCATAATGGAACGGCCAGCCCTAGAACAGGGCAGCTGAACCCTTGGTTGTCCCCAGAGGAGGTTGTGGTAAAAATGTGTGACAAAAAAAATGTTTATGCACACACACACACACACACACACACACACACACACACACACACACACACACACATACATATATATATATATATATATATATATATATATATAAATAAATAGGTGTCAAGGTTTGGTTTTAGGGTCATTTTGTCTTTTAAGTTTTCCTACCTTTATTTTCCTTTGTTCTTTGTCCTGTTTCCGTAGAAACAACCCCGGACGACCTCATACGGATGGCGGTTCTGGGGCAGGGCCTGCCGTCCCATTACACGCCCCAGCGGCCCTGGAGATGAACATGATCTTGGAAATGGAGCAGACGGAGAAACAGGCCGCGGACCCAGGACAAGGGGCCCTAGGGTTGGGGGTCCCCAGAGCCCATGGCTCAATGACTCGGGTCAATATTTTTCAAAATCATCACTATTTGTTGTTCATAGTCCTTAAAACTGATTTTCAATGTCAATCATACTTGAGTTTTAGTTTTTAACCAGCTTTGTATACCAGTTTTAACAGATAACCGCGGGTTAATATGAAGCCGGAAACCATTTCATCCCTAATCCACATGAAAAAAAATGTTAAGCCACGATGACGCAACTCGCATGTGCAACCATCTCTTGGAGAGCTTGTCATGGCAGAGCCCGTGTTTTGCATTGAATGCAAAACAAAACTCATACAGCGCGCAAGATGAGTTTGTTTTGCATTCATGCTAAACAAGGGCTCCGCCATCGACAGCTCTCCAAGAGATTGATGGACATCTTCATGTGTACCAAGTGCAGCAACTTGAAGCCTTGAAGTAGCTGAGTTATTTCATAACGGCAAATGCGAAAGCACTCTTTCATGTGATTTGAACATGGACTCACAAGACCAGGATGGTCTCAGTTAACCTATGGTTTGCACTCAGCAGAATGAAGCTCTGAAACGGTACAGTAGTAAAGTATATTTACGTTTAGGACATTTAGCAAATGCTTTTATCCAAAAAAGGGTTAGGAGAAACGGTCAATGGACTGAATTTAAATAGCGCGTTCCTAACCAGTGGCCACTCAAAGCGCTGTACAATATTGCCTAACATTCACAGATTCACACGTCGACTGCGGTGTGAGCCATGTAAGGCGACAGCCAAATCACCAGGAACAGTAATGGCTAGGTGCCTTGCTCAGGGACACTTCGACACTCCATGTGTCCATCCGGTTACCAGCCAACCGGCATGTGGCTCTACCTCTTGAGCCACATGCCGCCCCAAGAAAGAGAAACAATATATCGCTTTCGGTACAGTCAGGATGTTCATAGAAACAAGTGGCAAGCGCCAACAATCTCTAGGTTAACCCATTCCAGTATATAACAAAGATAGCTAGGATAAGATGCTACACAATGCCAAATACTATTTTTAAGGGTTACTCTACACAATCACACATTTTCTTTGCCTAATTGAATTGATGTTAATTTTCAAACGATGGCTTTAACCGTGAAACCCCCGTTTCAATTCAGCTCATGAAGTTAAAGTAAGCAAGAGAGGAAGTTTAAGATAAGAGAGTGAAAGATTCATCTTTTATTAAATGTCAAGGTAATCTGACAGGTACACCGAGAAAAACATGTCCTTGTTTTACGTTCCATAATGGACTACTTCCCACACAGTGCAAAAGTTACAATCTATAAATAGTGACCTTAAATGGAATGGATTATTAATCAACCGCGTGACATGATGAATGCTCAAGATAGACCTTCAAGCTGAAGCATGAACTACTTGAGTACTTCGTCTTTTGCTGGGATTCTGTTCCAGGACGGCTGAGATGGACGTGTGGGTGTGGACAGACACCACCACACTAAACAGCCTTTCTGAGGCTCGTGCCGACTTTCGTAACAGGCTTCAGTTTAATAAATGAATAAGCATCGTATTAGATTGTATCTCACATGATAGAATTTCCACGAGTAGGTAAGTAAATGCGTTCAGTAAATTAAATTAATGTAACCATATTATATATCAAAATACTATATATATATATATATATATATATTTATATATTTCGCAAATAACAATTGCAATTGGGGTCTTTCTTTACCACTAGCTCTTCTTGTCCGTCTCGTCGGGGCACACGTGAGCCAGGACGAGGTCCACCATGTTCTTGATGATGGGCGGCGGCGGGTGGATGTTGTGGGCGCTGTGATGGGCCAGGGTCATCTCCCAGGCGTCCACCAACACCACAGCCAGGCCCTGGAACATGGCCCGGAGCACCCCGTCCATCTGCAGCGAGAACCAGTCGCTGCTGTGCGTGCTCGTCGTCTGGTCCATGGCCACAAAGTTGGCCGAGCGGATCACCACCAGGGTGCCGGGGCCCCGGGCCAGCAGCCGCACTGTCGCCCGGCGGATGTGGCGCATGCGGCGGATGTAGACCTCCACGGGGAAGGAGGTGAAGTGGGCCCAGACGCTGAAGAGCACCACGGTGTCGGGCCCGCCGGCCAAGCCGTCCAGCTCGTTGGCCACGTAGCGGAGCTCGCTGACGACGACCGGTCTGATGCGGATGGGCGGCCCGTGGCAGCGGTACTTCATCAGGATGTTGTGTTTGCTGTCCACCGCCATCAAGGGCCCCACCATCTTGGAACGGTGCAGGTTGAACTCTGGTTTGTAGGAGAGACCGAAAGGAGGAGGTCGTTGGAATATGATGACGGGATTAATGTAAGGTTCAGGGTAGGGCTGTGCCATTAATCCAACTTTGATCGCGATTTCCAAACTCCAAACTAATATAAATCGAGTTGAGCCGATATATTTTTTCTTATTACCTTTTTAAGTATATTTGTTTTAATTATTAAATGTTTAATAGAAATAGAACAGCTGGATACATTTTTCTACATTATTTTCGATTTTCTATTTGAACATTTTGTGGATTCTCAGTTACAAAGTGTTTTTTTTTTTTAGAGAAATGCAGAATAAATGCATCGTGTTTTCAAACCTCAATATTGACCAAAATAATCATGATTATGATTTTTTCTATCATCGATAATCAGGCCAGTGCCAATGACTGCATTCATTAAGCGCTTTTCTAACCAGCGACCACTGAAATCGATTAACTATATTGCTTAACATTCACCCATTCATGCACACATTCCCACACCGACGACGATGTCAACCACGCAAGGCGACAGCCAGCTCGTCAGGAGCAGTTAAGGTAAGGTGTCGTGCTCAGGGACACCAGGTGGGGCCGGGGATCGAACAAGCGACCTTCTGGTTACCAGCCAACGTGCTCTACCTCCTGAGCCACATGCCGCCCAGGGTTGTCAGTGCTCACCTGGTATGAAGGCGCTGAGGTACTCGAACCACTGCCTCATGGTGGAGTCGCCGTACATGTTGATCACCTTGCCGGTCAGGCACTGTGTGATGGACGAGGAAGTGTCAAACCGGCGAGCAGGGGTTCCCCCGACGGGCTTCCAGTAGCTTTGGTAGTAATACCCAGCAGGGGTGTACTTGACCAACTCTGCGCTGGTGCTGCTGTTCTCTAACTTTTGTCCATCTACGACGAATGAGTATGACACAAATGTCACAAGATGAAACACATACAAGTGGGCACCACCAACACCCATAAGCAACCTCCTCCATAACCTGTAGCAACGACTGTGTGCGACTGTTTACCTATCTTCTGAGGAAGCACGTCGATCGAGTCAGGTCCCGACGCATGGAGGACCACTTTGAGGTTCACACCGCTGCGAGTGATCAAAGAAACAAGGATAAAAGCACCAGAGTTATACGTCACAAACGAGAAGAGCAATCGTACGGCGCCAGACCTCCGAAAGAGCAGCGCCTCCTGCTTGGAGTAGAGGGGCTTCTGGTAGCCCCCCATGGCGTGGTTCACCCTGGCGTCACAGCCCAGCCGCTCGGGCTTGTAGCAGTACCAGGGCTCCCCGGTGTGGGGGTCCGTGTGGTTGCACAGCGGCCGCTGCGGGTAATCGGGCGGCAGGCACGGCAGGCACGCGGTGGTCTCGGACAGGTTGCCCACGCGGTACAGGCTGTGGAAGAAGATCCGGTTGGGCCACCTCTCCCGCAGCCGCCGCAGCACGGCCACCGCCTCGCTGGAGTGCACCATGGTGACCGTGGCCGTGGCCGGGCCCGCCCACGGCAGGGGGAACAGCGCCGAGTAGGAGCCGTCGAGGTGGTCCACCACCCTGCCCGCCACCCCGGCCCCCAACGCCGGGGAGTGCAGCCGGGCCACCAGGAAGTCCCCGCCATGGAGCTTGGAACGGCCCTGGAAGTCCTTCATCTGGACCAGGGCCTCCAGCTGGTCGCCCACGCGCCACGCCCTCAGGCCCCGCGAGACCAGGATGGCGAACTGGCTGTGGGCGGGGTCGCTGGTCTGGTTGAGGGGCGCGGGGACCGGGCCGGCCGGGGGCTGGGGCCAGGCGATGGCGTCCAGGAGGCGGCGGTCCTCCAGGGCCTCGTCGGGGGTGGGCCCCGGGCCCCGGTGGCTGCAGAAGGTGGGGACGGGGTGCTGGGAGGACTGGGGCGTCTTCTGGGTGTAAGCCGCGCAGCTGGAGTTACGGGGCGGGAAGAATAACCACGCCGTGTGGCAGCTCAGACCCTGAGGAGGAGAATAGGGGTCCGGTTTAAAGGGAAGCGGGCCGCGGCTTTGAGTAGTCGTCCTGAAAACTGAATTCATTGTCTCCGCCGTCATGAGTGCATCAAACTTCAAAGGTGCAGACACAAGGGCTGTCCATTAATTTGATCGAGATTTCGGTCGTTTTCGTCAACCGATCTCCAAACTACTAAAATCGAGTTTAAACTTTTTTTTTTTTTTTAATCAATTCAATGTTTTATAGAGATTGGAAACATTTTTGTACAATTTTGTTTTTCCAGTTACAAAGGGTTTTTTGGGAGCGAAATGCTGAACAAATGCATCATCTTTTCAAACTCTAAAATGAATCGTTTGAATAATCGTGAATATGATTTTTTTAATAATCAAGCAGCCCAAGCGGACAAACAACCAATCGGTGCATCAGCCGTGTGCGAGGGTCAGGGTGATAACATTTAGGTGGGTGCCATGGGCGGAGCTTGGGGGAGGCTTTCGGGACTGAAGCCCCGAATCTCACGTCAAAAGCCCCGGATCTTTTTTAAGCTTTTGAAGTTATGACAACCCTGACATGTTCCCTCATGTTTCGACTGGTAGTCATTTTGACCTCTTGAAATTGATTTATTTTCATTTTGAAAGAAACACATGGAAGCAATTGAAAATGCCATCTCTCGTTCAGTTGTTTAGAACGGTTGCCAGGACGTTTTGTTATAGTAGCCTCAGGGTGTGTAACAAACATTACCATGGACAATAGAAATTATATTTCTAAACCAACATCCAGTCATACCGTAGCAGCAGCAGCCCCTGCCAATGACCTGTCAAATGTTTCAGGTCAGTGAAAATTACCTTGATGCGCGCTGGCCGGGAGCAGTAGTGCTTGTGCTAGTGCTAAATGGCCTGCTTCGGCTAGCTAGGCTGCTATGATAATTACTCCTTTCACAAAAAATAAGATTACCAGTGTTGTTTAAAATGTCAGAAATCCGTTTCTCTGATTGCAATTCTGTCCCAGCCTATATTGTACGGTGTTGTGTGTTACCATATGTTACCTTAAATGAAATGTTGAGGTCCACTGAATATCATGAAGAGATAAAAAATATCCATGTCTGACATATCGGTTATTTTAAATTCAAACTTTATTAACGATTTAGACAAGAAATGTACAGATATCGCGTTGCTGCATTCGCTGTTTGGCCAGCAGCCAACATGTTAACGATGTTACCGACGATGAGTGGCTGGTGCTAGACTGTCTTGTTTACTTTCAGCTTGCGTCCATATCCACGTTCATTGAACTTTGACCCCTTTTTAAATGAGTTCTAACAGAGTGATAGATGTGGACAGTCCTCTAAACAATGTAGTACTTATTTGTGTGCATATGTTTAATACTTCAGTGCATTATCATTATTATTTTAAATTAAGATAAAATTAAAATGATAATGCACTGATATTTCAGTGAGTGAGTAGGCCTAATGATGTTGTTAATCTTGTGTCACAATACTTTGCATTTGTAATATGTTTTCTTTCCATTAAATAGAGTTGCCTTATGGGAGAAACCTTTCAGTCTCTTCCTTTTTTTTTTAAATAAAAAATAAAAATGGCAATTAACATGATTCAAAGTCACTTTGAATCTGCTGAAAGTTAGTCTCAAATTATAAGTCTAAATGTTCCCATTGTAGTTTACATAAAAATCTCTAGAAGTCAAGTGGTTATTGTTTCTTTCCATCAAATAGTATTGTCTTGAGCAGGCCCTGCAACTGAAAATGTAGGCTATGAATTAGAAGAGATTTAGGATTTGCCAATGTCCAGCAGGTCACCCTAAAATGGACTAAGAATGCAGGGAATCGCATTTTAGAAATTCAAATTTTTATGGGGGACGACCCCCAGACCCCCCTCTGGGCAAAGCCCCGGATGTACACAAAGTCTGGCTCCGCCTCTGGTTGGTGCCTGTGCTCGCACAGTTCACACACGCATCAGAGAATAAATACACTGATCATCCCTGTCATTCCTCAACTCTCCACTGGGAGAGCCAGCGCTCTCCACTGGGAGAGCCACACACACCCAGGTGAGTGCTACACACAACCGGGTGAGCGCTACACAAAAACTCAATATGCAAACCGTGTTGAGTTCCTTCAATAATGCCTTCAATAGTGCTAGCTGGATACATTTATAGACGTTACATTATTAAAAAGTATACTTCAAGTTTCTTTAGGCAAGGCCTAGCAGCAAGTTTAAATAAACAATATAAATAAGGATAACCAATACTACAATTGAACCTTTGCCCTGATTAACTAGGGAATTTACCAATATTGTATGAAACAAAATTTAACTCGCACAAAGACCGATGCAACACTTACCTCCAGAGTGACAATGTCACGCAGCAGGAAGATGAAAACAGAGACGGCGAGGAAAAAGAATACGAGGACATATTTGAATCGATGTCGAGAATTGATGAGCCCCTTCGGTAGCGCATGGTAAGATACCGCGTCATACTCCACTGTCACCATGCTGGCAATAGTAGTAGCGGGGAGAGAGAGGAGAGGAGATACGTATTAAAAACATAACTTTTGTGTGTGTGTGTGTGTGTGTGTGTGTGTGTGTGTGTGTGTGTGTGTGACAACATAATTGCCAGACCAGTTCATATTATATACTGTAGTCTGGTATTAGGCAACTCGGAAATAGCAGAGATGACATCACTGACCCTTCCTGACAGCCCTCGTGTGGATTGTTCTAGGTACGTTTAACTTTTGCACTACTTCTCTCACTGACTGTACTCATGCACATAAGGCTTAAACTCAGGCTTTATGTACAGCGTTGCCGGTATGCTGTTGCAACCCACTTAGTGATTTACTCAATAGCAAAACGAGATACATAACTACTCTGCGTTATTTTTCAGGGCATTTGCCACCAACCCATACTGATGTGTGTGTTTGTGTGTGTCTTTGTGTTGTTTTACCTCGTAGAAGCTGTGTTGGAATCACCGAGGGAGAGGAAAGAAGCCACGATATGGAAAGGTGAATTGCAAAGAAATATGCAGAAAAAAGCAGGCACACTATTAACAACTCTTGAAAAATGGACTTCAAGTGGGACTTTGCGTAAGTTGAGACAATCACTGCCCACAAAAATATTTACATACATATAACGTCATGTCCACCAGCCATTCGATCCCAGACACACACACACACACACACACACACGTTAAGGATTGAAGATTTATTTATGACTTTATTCATTCAAATTCACAATTTATGACTACCAATATAATACAAATGGATAACCTGGAATACAACAATTCCTTTACAATTAAATGCTAGTTTCTTTCAATCCAAGTTCATGGCTTATTGTAATAAACCAGAATTGTATGATTATGTCTTGTTGACTCGCTTCTAAATAGGTATTTGTTTTACAGGTTTCCAAGTTCGATTTCCACTTTTTGTAGTACTAATAAATACAAATAAATGCACCTAACTTTTGATTTGCAAAGATACAATGGCTTACTTGCCAGTATTTTACTCTTAAAAGGTTTTAAAGATGGGTGATTTTAAAGTGAATATTTAAATATATCACGATTAGCGTGACACCATCAGAGTGTGTGTTCTGATCGAAGCACATTTCTTCTAAACACTCTTAGCTTCTATACATTGATTGTTAACACAATGTTTAGTTGCAAAACTGTACCCAGACACTGGATTAACAGTTTATTTATGATTATAAGCTAACATCTAAAATATTGTAGTTTCTGAAATAATCAACTTCTAAAACCTTAACAATTATAATAGAAGTCAGTTGGAGGACAGCGACTTCCACTTCTTCAGACCTCGCAACAACATTTTTTATATTTTAACTTCGATTAAACAATTAAAAAAACAGCACTTTGTTCTTCATAATCATTAAAACAGAAATTGCTATAATGTGTTTTACTTGTTTACTTTTTGTTGTTTTTATCCCGCTCTTCAATGTTTTCAGTTGGTCGACGTGACTCCGTTGAGCACTACTAGAGCGTGATGACACACAGGGGCGGGCCGTACTATTAGGCAAACCAGGCATTAGCCTGGAGCCCCGGGCCCCGTAGAAGGTTTTTGGGGCCCCCAAATTTTTTATTTTTTTATTTTTTATTTATTTTTTACCTTTATTTTTCCCGATAAAACATTAAGAACAGTTTCTTATTTACAATATTGATCTGGTCAAGAGGGCCCCAATGCATATATTTTGTCCCCATATTTATTATTTTTATAAAAATCTCTTCACAATAGTAGCATCGGGATGTCTAATTATTACTCATGTTTTGACGATCTTTCCGTGTGCACCCCCCTTCAGTCTGCACTACATGGACTATTCCATGTTACGCGCATCACGCTCATCATGCGTATGCGGAAATTATGTCAAATTCAAAACAGTAAGCGGTAAGAGAGAGAGAGAGAGAGAAATCGAGTGAGACATAAATCGAGTGAAACATGAAGCGATCGTACGAAAGCGGGTCACATAAAAAGAAAGACCAAAGGCAGGACTTTCTTTCAAAGCTGCCAAAGCTATCCAGCTGTTTTACAGCCACCGCAGTGGCAGCGGGACCGTCGGCGGATCAAGAGCAGCCGTCAACGTCGTTTGCTGTCACATTACTGCTCCTTTCATTCCAAGTGGCTCTGGCTCAGCCAGCAGCGATGCTAATGACGTGTGTCAACAAACTGACGGAGATGATGCACAACTGGTTGTGAATATTTCTCACTCTCCTTCTTCCACTTTGGTTATTGAAATTTATGACAATAACGATAACAATGACTGCGAGACACATATTCCTGTGGATGACCCAGCACTCTGGCCCAAGGGCCGCAGATTCACAAAAGCATACTATTACATAGTAATGAAAAATGGTGAGAGGGTGAACAGGTCTTGGTTCGTCTACAGTGAAAGTGCAGACCGTGTTTTTTGCTTTTGTTGTTGCCTTTCTGGAAAACAAAAACAACTGAGTGAGGAAGGATTTAAAGACTAGAATAACCTTTCAATGCATCTAATCAACCATGAAAGGTCTGAAGAGCACAGGAAATATAGTGATAGCTGGACGCAGCTATCAGTGGGTTTCCAGTAGTGGTTTCCAGTAGCTCACAGCAGATAGCTGCTGTGAGCTACTGGAAACCCTCAGGTAAATGAGGACGTATGGTAAACAGTCAGTGTAATGTGTCAACATAACTAATCTTATTGTTTTGTATGTTATTCTCAATTTGTAAATAGATAATTAACATTTGCATGAAAGAAGGATAGTGACTTTTGTTCATCCCTTGTATGGAGTATCTCATTATGCGATATAAGGTACTGAGACCGGTAGATGCAGGGGCCCCCAAATGACTGTTCGCCTGGAGCCCCCAAAGGGCTAAGTTCGCCACACACCACTGGGCTCTAGCTTTCAACGTCAATATTTAACCTAAAAACAACGTTAAACTTAAACGGTCAATAACCTAGAAACACGATGTGAAACTTATACGTCAGCGTCACTGTTAATCATGTTTCAAAGATCTATCGGAAAGATACAAGCCATTTTGGAAATCTGTCCCTTATGACATCACAGGTGGGCGTGTCGACCTAAATGTGTGCGGGATAGATCAGTCCATAGACATCTTATAGCATAGACGGAGCATTGGCTGCTGGGACGCGAGAAATACGGCCGCCATGATCTTGGAGTGGTCAACCGGGAGCAGCAACAGCAGCAGAAACAGGATGCCGGGCAGTTGTTCAGCGTATTCCTGCTTAAATCGGCGGACCATCCACAATAGGAATCGGGGGATTACTTTTCACAAGCAAGATTTAACATTACCGTACTATTGGTATAATTGGTATTGAATAATAAAACACGCCAACCCATGTGGCCTTTATCATAGCTACACTTATGACAAAAAACCGCTTGAAAATCAGTGGTATTCAGTGAGGTATGATTAATTAAATGCGCTGACAGTTCATTGCTCCAGTCAAACGGATTACACCGAGTGGAGCGGATGACCACTCCAAGATGGCGGCCCCGCGTCTCGTCAGCGCCAGTAGGCGGTAGCATTCGATGCTCCGTCTATCATATAAGATTTCTATGGATCAGTCTACCAGCCTACCCAGTGGACTGTAGCAAACGTAACGGCTAATCAACCCACACCCGGTGGCATGTCATGGGAGGGACCTTTAAACATCAGACGTTTGTGCGTGGCCCCGCCGCCCATATTACAACGGGTCCCTATGGAGACTCCTGCCTTGGTTGACACCACCGTGTCCACTTTTATAGCGAATAAACTCACACTGCAAAGGACAGGCACAATGTTGGACATTGTATTCGTCTACTTCCACCGACCCTGATCTTTTCAAATTTATACTAGTTCCTTCCGACGAGTTATAGTTTTGGGGGAACGAGTCTGTGGTTTGAGGCTAGGTTCCTCCCTCACGGCTGATTGGCAGCTTCCGGTAGCAGCTAAATGCTAATGCCCTTATGAAACCCATTTCACGTGACGTATAAAACGTATATGTCATATGAAAGCTGAGACTACACAAATCCCAATAATCTAAACCCACATCATTCTTTGGGCTAATATCGACGAACTACATGTGAAAGACATAATTTTTGAGAAGGAGTCTGGTTTGAGGCTCGGTTCCTCCTCCACGGCTAATCGTCTGCTTCCGGTAGCATTTTAGCGCTAATGTACTTAGAACATATATTTTACCTAAACAAACGATATGCCATGAAAGCTGGGACTCCACAAATTCCAACAATATAATGCGCATCATTCTGTGAGCTAATATGATTGAAAAACATCAATACCCTGACAAATGCCTTACCTGTGCGTGCTACCAGGTCGTGTTTGATGGCATTACGCCTCCATTAAGAGATATCCCGGTTTCAGATTTCATGCCCCCTACAGGCCAACTAGTGGTACTGCTATCAATTACTCTCATAGACAGGGGGTCTGGGGTCTCCCCCCCCCCCCCCCCCATAAGAAAATTTGAATTTAATAATTTGATTTCCTGTATTCTGGTGCATTTTGGGGATGGCCACTACCTATTTTCCTACTATTCATTCAGATTCATAGCCTACATCCTGACAGGGCCTGGACAAGCTTACACTGCATATACAGATCTACTTTATGGCCATTCCACCAGCCATTGCTATTTGACCCATTGTTGTTATTCTGATATTGAGACGAATCATGATCACTGTCCTATAGCGTCCATTTTTTGTGAGTCTCAATATCTACTTCAATTGCAATTAGAAATATGGGACAGTTGCTTCATTTTGTTTATATGCTACAGGCCGAAAGACTAAATTAATATGTAACTTACTTGCTGCTTTTAAGTATAACACTGCTTGGGGAGTCCAATTCCTCCACCGAAAAGGGTGGAAAAGTGCTTAGCTCTAGCGCCCTCTATTGACCCACCGCCACTGTTCAGAACTGCATTTTCAGAAGTGCTGGGTACAATGGATGCACTCTTTTTTCTTTCTTTGGTGCCAGTAATGAAAGGTTCCAAAAGACGGCATACCCATGTAGCTAATTGCTAAGGAATAAAATGTATACAAAATCTGTCTGCCACTTTTTATGAAGAAAACATTTCCAAAAAGCATCGGACATATGATATGACCCACTATGTCCTGCTCCATGTATCCAATGTTGACAAACTTGGCATGACATGGCTAAACTACCAACATAAACAAGAGGAGCTAGGAAAGGAAATTAACTGCGTGTTTAAGTTCAGAAGGGGCAAACATGTGGCTACAGACAGCACTAAAAAAGTAGTCAAAAATATATATATTTCTTGCACAGCTGAACGCTGTATCCAGGGGCAATTCTAGGTTCTGACTTTTGGGGGGGCTCAGCCCCAGGAAGCCACAGGGTTATATGAAGTATATAAAGGGCGGGGGGGGGGGTTGAATATCGTAGATGTGATTTCCTGCATTCTGCTGCATTTTAGGGTGACCTGATTCTAAATTTATTCTGGTGGTTTCTTTTTTTTGATTGATTGATTGAAATTTATTTCGAACATGTAAAAGAAAACAAAAAATATACATGTCATACACAAATTACTGATGTTAAACAAAATAGAAAGCATAATTAGATACATAAATGATAAATACTCGATAATTGTAACATGTTCGAAAAGGAGTGGGAAGAAGTTTACACTTATTTAATCCCACCCCTTCTCCGTAACTAATTGAAATTAAGATTCCTTAGTCATAATAATTATTAACATTTCCATTTATTATTAATAAATATATATATATATTAGATATATATAAATTTTTTTTTTGTAAATAAAATGTATAACTTATATGTTCATATCAGATATATACTATAATTTCTTACACATTTGTCAAAAAATTAATAAATAAATAAACAAAGTAAACAAAAAACATTCATAAAAATATATAGATATTATCTCTCTATTGATATATTTTTAGTATCAAAACTATAATTTTAATTCAGAAAAAGATAAATAAAAAAAAAAGAATAAATAACAAACCAAATAAATAAACAATTAACACCCAATGAAAATCAAACACCTTCATCCTTGTAACCTGTGAGAATCATTTCCTTTAGCCTTGTTTTGAATAGTTTTATGTTAGGACATTGTTTGAGCTCTTCTTTTAACCTATTCTACAATTTTACTCCACAGACAGAAATACAAAAACTTTTCCTGGTTGTACGCACCTTTTTCATTTTAAAATTAAACAATCCCCGTAAAAAATATCTCTCTTTGTGTGAACATTTTTTGAATATTTGCCGGTAGTTTTGTTATTTTTTGCTTTAAACATTAATTGTGCTGTTTGAAATTCAACCAGATCTGTTAATTTGAGTATTTTTGACTGCATGAATAATGAGTTTGTATGATCCCTATACCCAGCATTGAAAATGGTCCGTATAGCATTTTTCTGCAGAATAAAAAGTGAGTGTAATGTACTTTTGTAATTATTGCCCCAAACCTCTGCACAGTAACTTAAATAAGGTGAAACCAGTGAACAATAGAGGATGTGTAATGATTTATGATCCAGAATCTGTTTAGCTTTATATAATACTGCAATGCTTCTTGACAACTTGGAGTGTATATGTTTTATGTGAGATTTCCAGTTTAGTTTCTCATCAATTATTACACCAAGGAATTTTATTTGACTAACTCGTTCAATGTCCACGCCATCAATCTGTATCTTTATTTGTTCATTTGTTCTGCAGTTTCCAAATAACATAAATTTTGTTTTGCTCAAGTTTAACGATAATTTATTAATATCGAACCATCATTTTAATTTGCTAATTTCAAAATTGATCGCCTCTACTAATTGATATAAATCATCACCTGAAGAAATTGGGTAAATCTGTCTATTTGTCTATCAATCCAACACATTGTATATTTTTGAACAGTCTGCTGGTTTATTGTCAGAAAAGCACAGACCTTTTGTAACAGTTAAACCTCAGTTAAACTCATAATACCAATGAGTATTTCATCCCAGAGGAAAGGATTAAACACATTGGCCCTCATTTATCAAACAAACGTAGAAATGAGCGCAAATCTGAACGCATGATTCATTTTACGATAGGACCCACGTGAGATTTACGAAACCTTCGTATCACACCAATCCCATGCGTATGAAGGATCTTGGTGTTGATAAATACGGCGGCTGAGATCGATCGTAATTAACGTAACACGCCCATATAAAAGCACGTCTTCAGAAGTCTCGCCCCTAACTTTTACGACATGAAGAAACGTCCAACGGTAAAATAGAGGAATTTTTCCGAGACCCAAATGGAGACGCTCGGGTCACTGGTGGATGCGAACCGTCTGGTTTTATTTGGTAGCCTAAAAGCTGGCATTAAAGGCCAGCAAAAGAATGCTATATGGAAGGAAATAACTGTTGCAGTGAATAGTGTTTCCAATGTTCGTCGGGCTACGGAAGAGGTTTGTTAATTAAATTAATTAAATAATAAATTAAATGTACAACTTCTGTTATCCAGCTTAAAACATTTCACATATATGCTATTGTTTGCATTCCGTTAAAGTTATTTAATTCCGAATAAGGTGAAGAAAAAATGGTCCGACATGAAGCTCCAAAAAACGTGTTGCGGCTGTGAAGCCGGCCAAGCAAGAAACGGGAGGAGGCCGGTGCAGTGCGACTGCAGCGTAACTCACCGAGATGACTCTGACCATGTAGTGCGCCCTGATGTAGACGATGCCCAACGTTGCTATTTTGGGAAATAAAAGAATCGTGCGTGCCCCCAGGCCATCGGGCTACCATGTTCAGGATTTGACATTCTGGCATCGCAAATAATCGGAACATTAACTGAATGGTAGCTTTTGCGGTTGATGTACGCGTAATCATTAATACATGGTTCATACGCACATGGGTACAATCAACCGCACCAATCACATTTGGAAACCTAGCAATAGCATAAAAATCCCGTTTGATTCCAGTTTGCTGATCGTTATTATATGGGAATTTAATATAATGTTCGGAGAGGGACATTATAGCTGCCAAAACTGCTGGCATCGTTCGGCTAATACTTGGCTGGGAAATAGCAGACCTGTCCCCGATCTCCCGCTGCAAGATCCCGGTGGCCAAAAATCCCAAGGTAGAGCAAACCTGCACAGGTATTGCGTTTGATCGCCTATTTTCTCGGCTTAACTGTGGCTCCAAAGCATTGCATAGCTCCATCAGGAGATGCCTTGGGAGACGAAAACGACTCAAGAGCCATTCATCGCCCTCCTTAAAAAAATCGGCGCGGTCTCGAAAAACTCTCTCGTCTGTGCGTTGAGGTCCTTAACAGAGCCAGATCTGCCATCGCTGAGACACGACCACCTATTTGGCAAAGCTCCTGGTAATATAGACAGCTGAATAAACATTTCACCTGTCACATTCTAATTATTTTCATAGCAATACTGTTTTTAATTAGGCCTGACTTGATTGTAATTGTTTGAACGGCTGGGCTAATTCCAATTTATTTAGTAATTAATACAGATGTTGAACATGGGCTACTTGTGCTGCACTATTCATCATTGAAATACCCGTATGTTGCGCCAAAAAAACTTGCGTACACAAGCTCAGACCTGACGTGAGATTTCATCGCAGCCTGCGCTCACGTTCAAATTGATAAATGCCAAGCTCAACGTTGAAATGAGCGTACGTCCATTTTACGCACATTTTCTGTCGTACGCTCGTTTGATAAATGAGGGCCATTGTGGCTAGTCTCTAGCTCTTAAAGAAGAAGTAAATCATTTATAACTTTAACACTTTTGTAAATGTAGTATTATATTATCCATGATTTTTATTTTGTCCTGTTCAACCTTTATTTTCTTAGTTAATATGCTGTTGTATGTCTAAGCCAATAGCTGGCAGTGTCAGCTAAATAATGCAGTTCTGAACCATGATGAAAGGAAAGAAGACTGTTTGGATGATGGAATAATCAAATGGATGTGAACTGTAATAACAAATTTGAGGTATATTACATTTCCTTTGTGTAAATTTCACTCAAAAATGACCATATTTCCCCCTTTTTTTGATTTACACAGTTACTGAAACACATTGGTACAACATGTACTAGATTATTAATATGAGAAACAGACCACTATTTCGGGAGCACTAAATTATGTCGCCTCACTTTCATGGACCCATACAATTTTATAAATTGTATCAACATATATTTTTATAAAACTTGTGATGCAAAAAAAGTACAACATTCACTAGCCTAATACTATGAGAAACAGACCACTTTTCGGGAGAACTAAACTATGTTGTCTCACTTTCAGGGACCCATACATTTTTATAAAACTTCTGATGCAAGAAAATCTTGTTGTTCTGATGCAAAAAAAAAGGGTGCTAATTTTCAGTTTAATTTTTTTTTTCTGTTATTCCCCCCCTAGGAGACAGACATTTTTTCGCGCCCTCCCTGAATTGAGAACCTGCTAATATTTATTTATTTATCTGTACAAAACAACTGTATGAGTTGCTGGCACCACCAGCATTCTGCATACAATCACCTTATTATCAAATAGATTAATACAATTAGCGGAGATAACATCTGCAACAACTTAAAACAAGTCCCAAGTTCAGTTTATTAACTGAATTTGTAACATTTAAACAAGACTGCTAAGTCTGTGTGAATCTCAAAACAAATGATTCACTGGGGTTTGCATATAATTCAAAACATTTTTAAACAGTAAACATTAGTCAATTAAAAAATGATATATGTTTATCTTTCAAGCATGAATAAAGACACCAAGTCCCTCTGTCATGACTTTGTAATATCAAAATCCTGGTACAACTTCCGACCCTTGGTATTATGTTTATTTAAAATTCAAGTAAAATAAGTAACTTGCCCTGGTTATCTCTGTGTGGTTAATTTGCAGTTGCGGTGCTGTTGGTCTCGTCTCTTTCTGCCAACGACATAGGCGTAGAGCGGGGAGTGACGTAGACTGATAATATCAGAACCATGTACGACGCTGAAGTTGGCATCCGATTCGCAGCAACCGATTCGGCTTGAAAACCACTTAGAATCTTCAAATCGGTCCTGATTGAAAACCACTACACCTAGACTCTTCAAATTTGGACTACATTATCACAATGAGGCTATACATTATGTAAAACATAGTTTCAGATTTGTGAGACCTTTACCCTATTTGTGAAAATGCAATACAGGCTTATTTGAATGCTTTTTAGGGGTCCAGACCGCATTGCATTTTCACAAATAGGTTAAAGGTTTCACAAATCTGAAACTATGTTTTACATAATCTATAGCCTCACTGTGATAATTTAGTCCAGATTTGAAGAGTCTAGGTGTAGTGGTTTTTAATCAGGATCAGTTCTAATGCGGTCTAAAAAGCATTAAAATGTGCCTTTATTGCATTTTCACAAATAGGGTAAAGGTTTCACAAATCTGAAACTATGTTTTACATAATGTATAGCCTCACTGTGATAATTTAGTCTAGATTTGAAGAGTCTAGGTGTAGTGGTTTTTAATCAGGACCCGTTCTAATGCAGTCTGGACCCCTAAAAAGCATTAAAATTAGCCTGTATTGCATTTTCACAAATAGAAAAAAGGTTTCACAAATCTGTAACTATGTTTATTATAATGTATAGCCTCACTGTGATAATTTAGTCCAGATTTGAAGAGTCTAGGTGTAGTGGTTTTCAATCAGGACCGATTTAAAGTGGACCAGCTGCTGAATTGGATGCTGCGAATCGGATGCCAACTTCAGCGTCGTGAACCACGTTGTACTTGTTGATTAGCTCAAGTTGTTATGGCAATGAAAACGCCCTCAGCTGATAAAATAAAGCCAGCATTCTTTTTCAACTCCAAATTAGCACCCATGTCAACTTTTTCTGCTCCATGCACCATGCTTATCATGCTACGCAGTACGCACCATTACACGCCTCTGCTGACTAAAACATGAAGCAATTCAAGAAGATTTATAGAATCGCCTTGTGGTCAACTGTCATTTAATAGACATCTGACAGAATATAGCAATGAAAAGAGTGTATTAAAATGAATTTGTTCTACCATTGTCACGCCCAGCTTTGCCGTGCTGGATGTAGAATCAACATCAGAGTTCGATGTTGATTCAATGATTTAATGTTGACAACGGAATGTTGATTTGACATAGTTTCAATGACTGTTTGCTATCTGGGATTCCATCCAATCTAGCCTACATCATGCATTCAGACCAAAACTCATGCACTCCCCCCCCCCACAATTATGCCAGAATTCAAGCAAAGCAAGAATGACCAAAAGTCACTTTGTCAACAAGAGACTGACTCCACCGACTATCAATTGCAAGTTATAACAGCCAACCACTTGAGTGCAAAAAACACAAAAGACCTCGCCACAGCACCAGCAAATCTTAAGCAATAAATATCGTGTCTTACCTTTATTTATGTGGCAGTGGTCTGCAGATGCATCCCGACCGTGGTGTAGCCTACGAGTTCAACAGGTTATCGTTCTGATACTATGAGTATTGGTATTATTAGTAATGGCTACTTGCCAAAAGGAAAAAAATTACTTCAGACAGTGTGTCTTTTTCCAATGTATTTGTTATCATTCGTAGCGTAGCGATCAGCAGAGAAATAGTTCCCCAAAGTCGTTGATGTCACTTGGCAACCGAATACTGTCATGGTTTTGAAAAAAGTTTTTTTTGCACTTTGGACTTTGGCGGCATCTTGTGCCCGTTCATTCGTTATTTAAGTATTTTCTGTTTCCTTGCATTGCCAATTACTCCTGTAACCTGTGTCTTGTTTTTCCTGTCACATGACCAATGAAGCCATGTATTTAAGCCCGGCTTTTGTCTATGTTCAGTGTTTAGTCTTTGGTGTGCCACGTTTGTACTCTGACCCAAGCTAAGTCTTGCATAGGACATTATTATTGATTCTCTGTGTTTTGTCCGCTTGCCTGCTCTCCACTTGGATTTGCCCCTCTGGTAGGACGTTTTGAATATTTACCTACCCAAAGACTTCTTTATAATAAACAACACTTAAGTTAAACCTCTCTGCACTTGAGTCTATACCCTTCCCTTTTGTTCATTGGGTTTAGAGTAGAACTGTGGATTTGCAGATCTGGGCTCGATCCCCAACTCTGACAAATGCGCTTGGGACTGCGGAGTGATGCAGATGACGTGAATCGGAGGCAAAAAATCAACTTTCCTTGACAGCGGTCAAATATGCTGGATGTGAGCATTCCACTGCATTGAGAAGAGCCGTGTAATAAGTAAGAGATAATGTATTGTGGCGACCGTGGGCATGGTCGCCGAGTTCAGGGTGCCGCAAGGGATCCTGGGGAGGGGGGGTTAGGACCATCGCAAATTCGACCTCTGGCGCCCTCCTAGGTCCTTTGCGGCAGAGACATTGTGTTGGGTTTGTTTGTCTATGGGTGGGTTAGCATTGCTGTGTGGGTTGAGTTATTGTTCCCGACACCGTCACCGAGACGTTTATGTTAGTTAGTTATGTTGACTGTGTTTTGCTGTGTCATGTGTGTGCGTTCAAGAAAGGCAACTGTCAGAGTCGTGCGGTGTAAGGGGCACGAGAGTTTCGCTGCGAGACTGTAGAAATGTTTTACTGTGAGAGCATACACAAGCCAGAGGATGTGCATGAGCAAGATGAAAGGTTTACTGAACTGTCTACATGCAACACTGGCAGACAACTGACTGTGAAGATTGAAGCTGGGGCTAAATGCAACATCATATCCAGGGCTCTTTTACAGCACATTGATCCTACTGCTCACGTCAATCTCAGCAAAAGAGCAAATCTTGGAGCCTACGGCGGTCAGACTCTTGGTGGACAAAACGTCAAACCACTGCTGGGTCTCAGACAGTGTCAGACCCGGCTATTTGACTTTTGGACCAGAGGTGCATGCCGTCATCCAGCAGGAAGCGCCAGGGCTGACAGAGTCCATCAACCTATTTGACACAAGCACCATTGGCAAGCTGTCTGTGTTGTATCACATGCGCCTGGATGACACGTGCACCCCACTATATGCGCTCCAAGACGGGTGCCACTGGCCATTTAGGAGGAGATTGTGGCAGAACTGCATAGAATGACCCAACTGGGAGTCATCACACCGGTTCAGGAGCCCACTGAATGGGTTTCAGCCATGGTGGCTGCATCGACCCCGTCAACCTCAACAAAGGCCTCCTCAGACCCCACCACCCACTGAAAGCTGAGGAAGAGATGATCGCTGACATGCCTGATGCCAAACTGTTCAGCATTCTGGATGCTAAGTGTGGCTTCTGGCAGGTGCCGCTCAGCAAAGAATCCTCAAAACTCACCAACTTCATGACTCCTGTGGGCCACTGTGCTTACGGATGCCCTATGGTATCACCACGGGGAGTGAGGTTTTCCAAAGGTGCATGGAGCAGCTTTTCAAAGGACAGCCGTATGCAATTGTGATCAATGACGTCTTGGTGTGGGGCCGCTCGAGAGAGAGGAGCATGATCTACATCTCCGCCAAGTCATGGACAGGATACGGGCTGTCAATCTCAGACTGAACCCTGAAAAGTGCAGTTTCAGGGTCACTGAGGTTGCTTATGTCGGTCACCTGCTCACCAACCAGGGTCTTAAACCCGACCCTGCCAAGACCTCTGCCGTCTGGAGGACAAGTGCAGTCTCCAAAGGTTCCTGGGCATGACAAACTACTTGGCCAAATTCAAACCAGACTACAGCGAGCCCACGGCACCCCTGCGCGAGCTGTTGCACCAGGATGTAGACTGGTGCTGGCTGGAGCTCCACACAGCGGCATTCCCCAAACTCAAAGAACTTATCGCAGGTCCCCCGGTGCTGCAGTTCTTTGATGTGCACCAACCTGTTGTACTGTCAGCTGACAACTCACAGCACGGACTGGGTACCGTCTGCCTCCAAAACAACAGGCCGGTGGCTTTCGCTTCAATGGCCCTCACAGAGACTGAGTCACGCTACGCTCAGATTATAAAAGGAGCTCCTGGCCCTTGTCTACGCTTGCACAAAATTCCATCACCACATATATGGACGGCTGTGACTGTCGAGACTGACCATCAGCCGCTCATTACCAAACTAAAAAAGCCACTTCACACAGCCTCTGTGCGCCTACAAAGGATGATGCTCGGTCTGCAGCGTTACAACCTCAATGTCATCTACAAGAGGGGCAGGGAGCTTGACGTCGCTGATGCTCTCTCCCGTGCACATCTGCTCCCCACTGACCAAGCCAGTGAGGTGGCAAGGTCATGGTGGTGGACGTCCTCTCCTCACACAGGGTTGAGGAACTGAAGCATGAGACGTTGGCTGATCCTGTTTGCCGGCGTCTCTCTGAGGTCGTTGCTGCAGGCTGGCCCGATACGCTGAGGGAGGTGCCACGTGACATGAGGCCGTTCGCCATGAGAGAGGAACTCCCGAATGACAGTGGTTTTGCTCCTCCGTGGACGGCGGTTCCTCATTCAACACTCCCTCCAGCGTTACTACATGCAACAGCTTTCTCGGCGCACCAGGGTTTTCATTCCCATGACCAAAGCCATGTACTCAACCAGAGCGGAGACGCAGGTCCAAATGGCCCTGACACAGGCAAGACCGAGAGGAAAGGCCTACTACGACAAATTGGCTAGGCCGCTGGCTCCACTGCGAGCTGGGCAGACAGTGAGAATGCAGACACAGAGAGGTCATGACAGGCTGGCAACAGTGCTAGGTACAGCACCACAACCCAATAGTTACCAGGTCAAGGCTGGAAATGCTGAATATATGTCAGGAACAGACGCCACCTACTCCAGACACCTCAGACCTATGTTTCTGACTCAACGGCAGGGGACCCACCGGCTGTTGCTGCAATCGCACATTAACGAAGCCCACAACATGAAGCCCAAGTGTGGGACCGGAATTGTCACAGGGACAGCGGCCTGTGATTGTTACTCGCTCAGGGAGAGCATCAAGAAGACTCAGCTCTCTCTACAAGGAATTTGTCACCGATTACAGCTTAATTCATCTTTCACAATTTAGCAGCCCTCGTTTTGAGGATTAATCACCGCGCCATTCATTTCAATGAGAATCGCGACGGTCTATACTATCAACATAAAGTGTACATATTTATAATTTGAAATTCGTCCCAGCCTTTATACCGCAGATACTCTAGGGTCTATAGCATATAACCGCGTTTCCTGACTACATTTTAATTCATTTTTCACCAGCTCTCGTTTTGAAGGCTAAAATACAAGCGGGGTATTGATCTACTATTTGACGACGCTGTGCTCAGTCAGCAACAAGTAGAACCGACAAGTCAGCGGGCAACCTGCCGGGTTAATGCCCTCTTCCCAGCCAATCAGAATCAAGCATTCTTAAATTAAGTAGAATAATCGAATATAATTCACTGCCGGGAGTTGTGAAGAGCCCATGCAAGTGAACGGAGCGTTCCACGGCATTGAGAAGACCCGTGTAATAATCCATATTAATTCAATTCAAGTTTTTTTTGTGGTTGGTACAAAATTCATCTTGAAGAAAACTGGTGGGGACGCGTCCCCAGTAGAATCGACGCCTATGCTTTGCTCCCATGATAAGATCTAGTCTTGTTGGAGAGTGAAATATGGCCATCTTTCACCTCCTCAGATCAGAGGAATGTCGCAGCTGCCGGTACCAGGAATCATTCAGATATATACGTGGATTATATTAGGACTGAAAAATTTGTGTGGAAGAACCCGGGCAAAAGCCCTGTAGTGTGGCCTCTGCATGATGAAGTCAGACTTTGATTGACCCGTTTTTAATTAATTTTCCATCATAAAAATAAGCGAAAAAAGAGGAGATCTAGCATCTCAAAAAACGCAAAACATCAATCTGCCCGACCCTTCAAACCACAAACAACACTCCTGGAGCCAACAAACTTATTTTTCTGTAAAGTCGTTTTTTTTTCTTCTGTTCAATAGAATATCCAATTAACTCCCCCTCTCCGCCTCCCCTCCCCTCCCGCACCTCCCCTCCCCCCTCCACCAGGGTCCATACAGTCCGGGCCCCGCCCGCACCACATTAACACGCCTCATGTAGCTGCCTCGCTTGCAGCCCTCCATCTAGAGGAGATAAATTGTGGGATTTGCTCCAATTGATTTTGAGATGTGTTTGTGTGCAGAAGTACGAGGGAATCTCTGCACGTTCTCACACACACACACATGCACACACACACACCAGGTAGGAACGCAGCCCGGGGCAGAAAGCCTCTGTGGATGGACCAGTGCGGGAGAGGTGAGAGTGAGAGAGAGGAGAGAGAGTGAGGTAGAGGAGAGAGAGTGAGGGAGAGATGAGAGAGTGAGGGAGAGGAGAGAGAGTGAGGGAGAGGAGAGAGAGGTGAGAGAGTGAGAGAGTGAGTGAGGGAGAGGAGAGAGGGAGGGAGAGGTGAGAGAGTGAGGGAGAGCAGAGAGAGTGAGGGAGAGTTGAGAGAGTGAGGGAGAGTGAGAGAATGAGGACCTGGCTTATAGACACAGTCCTAAGCGGTTGCAGGTGGACGAGAAGCTTAGGAGGAAAGGGAGGCCTTTCCAGCTGACCAGTACTGCCTGGATGGATGGACGGATGGCTGGTTGGCTAGCTGGATGGATTGTGGATGGATGGGTGGCTGATTGAGTGACTGACTGACTGACCGACTGGATCGATGGCTGGTTGGTTGGCTAGCTGGATGGATGGTTGGATGGACAGCTGGTGGCGTGGGTCCATTGCCTCATCTCCCTGGTTATCAGGAGGCCGGCTGAGGGGGTGATTGCAGGCGGCTCCAGGAATAATCACCTGTCTGTCTGGTGGCGGAAGAATAGACTGGAGGCGGGACGCCTTCAGTCAGCCGGTTGGACTGACAGCCCAGAGAAAGACTGGGTGTTGACCACTCTAGATCACAATCAGTCATATCAGTCAGCGCACTCTGTGGGTTTCCACCTGTGCAATCCCATTTCAGGGGGGTATTTTAAGGATGCGGGAAAAAAATGACTTTGAGAAAGTGGCCAACCTAAAGGAAAACGAATCAAACGACCACAATGGAAACAGCGGTGCCGTCGATGGGGCCATCCGTTTCCCTCGCGCTCCACACTGAAAGGCAAGGCAGCGGAAAATCTACAACAAAGCATCAATCGAAGAAAGATTTACCAAAGTAAAATAAAAAATATATCAAACAAATGAACACAGCAGATATTTGCATTTCAATTTCCCCCCTCCCCCTTCCCAGTCATGTCCCTAATCCTAACCCTAGGTGGAGTCCAAGTGGGTGATGGCAGTCTCCTCGTCAAGCCCCCCTGCTGGGTTATAACACTAACACCCACCCAACCAAACACTCTGCATGGCTGCTTGTATGAGATCGATGATAAAAAACGAAATAACTTTTAATGATACTAATTTCTAATAATACTTTTAAATACTTTCTTTAATTCTTACTCGATGAGCCAGCCAAACTGACGAAAGTCTCTACGAGGGCAATGTGAAAAACATTTATTGATATTTTTTTGAACGTTTATTGAAACCTAGAATGATGGGGACACGGAAATCTCTCCACTCCAAGGACATGAGTGTCAGGAGAGGTTTAGGGCCCAGAACAGATCTCCAAGCGGCTGGTTCTCAGAGCAATGCTTGAACTCTCACACCGTGCCCACAGTGGAAATAAAACTCCTCCTCAACCTCAATAATAAGGCACAGGAGATACACATACAGGTCTTTAGAGTCATCCGCATTCAGCAGTGTGAATGTAAGATTAAACTTGTTTTTATCTCCGTCCATTTCTTCATGTTATACAGACTTTTCAGCGTAATGAATGACTTGTGTCACATTTTCTTAACCTTTTTATTATATTTTTAGATAAATCTATAAAATCTGTGATTGCTACAGGAGGGGGAAAATAAGGTTTACATTAAACTGGAAATCATATACAGAGGCAGTTTACCAACTCCTTCGCCCAGAGACGCAGTCTGGCCCGACCTTTGGTTAATTGATACATTGATCAAATACAGTAGGAAGCTGCACTTCCAGCTGGAATTGCTAAATGAAATACGCTGATAGCATGTCTATTGGACAAGATACACACGGCGAAATCCAATTGGCCCAACCACACAGCGGAAAAGGCTCCCTTTTATGTGCGGAGCATGTCAAATCTACTCTGTGCAGCATAACCAATTCCGCTAAATTGGCTGAATAATTCAGAAACGTCTCTTCACTGGATATATAGACCCAGCAGTAGGTCAAACACACTCGGACGAGCCCACAGATGACAAATCCTCAAACGCGACTGCAGCAGTCTCAGAATGAATGCTTGTGTTTGGGATTGAACCATTTCAGCTCCTGCAAATGGCTTGTGAATTTATCCCCAGCAATCCCAAGGTATGAGCATTTGGTAGAAAAATGCCATGTGCTTTGCCTTCGCCCTCGCAGTCTCTCTCTGGCGGATGGCTGTTGGAAGCCCTCTTGTGACTTTGTCTAGATCGTGCAGAGGCCTGCCCGCCTGTCATTATGTGTCCAATCCCCTCTCCATCCCACTCTATGATGACCATGGGTCACAACACGCTTCAGTGCTGAAGAGGATGGTGGCCGGATGAACTTTTATTAACACTACAGTACGTAGCAAAAATTACAAATAAATAAATAACATATGTGATTCAAACGTGTCAAGCAGAGGCAATTTTCTTTACAGATGTGACATAAATGATCCTGCCATGTCAGGGGGGTTGGTGTTTGTGTGTGCGTGTTTGTGTGTGTGTGTGTGGGGGGGGGGGCTGTTGGTGTGCGTGACATAGACTGAGAGACTGCTCCAGTGGTTTGATTTACACAGTGAGGGTCACAGCATGTGTGTGTGTGTGTGTGTGTGTGTGTGTGTGTGTGTGTGTGTGTGTGTGTGTGTGTGTGTGTGTGTGTGTGTGTGTGTGTGTGTGTGTGTGTGTGTGTGTGTGTGTGTGTGTGTGAGAGTTTGTGTGTAAGTGTGGTTGTATTTATGTGTCTGTGTGTGTGTGTGTGTGTGTGTGTGTGTGTGTGTGTGTGTGTGTGTGTGTGTGTGTATTTGTTAGTGTGTGTATGTGTGTGTGTGTGTGTGTGTGTGTGTGTGTGTGTGTGTGTGTGTGTGTGTCTGTGTCTGTGTCTGTGTGTGTGTCTGTGTGTGTGTGTGTGTGTGTGTGTGTGTGTGTGTGTGTGTGTGTGTGTGTGTGTGTGTGTGTGGTATAGGTCACAGGTGGAGGCAGTGAAGCACTGTGCCAAAATAATGTGATTGAATGTCAGTGGGCTTGCCGCTTCCCTTGGAGGAAATAAATGGTCAAACAGGGACGGGTTTCATGGGTAGGCCCTGCAAGGCCAGACATCAACACGGCCATTGTCAGAATGTGCATACAGGAAGCAGACCTACGTGTTGCTATCTTTTCATTCACACATTTTATTTCATTTGTATGTTTTTTGGTAAATTGTTAAGTTATGTAATCCCTAAAAAATAACTATTAAGTCACGTGATGGGTTATCTTTAGGTGCTATTAGAAGTAGGTACATGTAGATCACTTTTTTTTCTCTAAAACAAAACCAAAATACAATAAATACTCACTGTAGTTATACTTCCTGTTTATACCTTGTTATGTTATGAAACTAAGAAGAAAAATCATGCGGTCTAGCTAAAATGTTTCATTTTGAAAGTATAAGCAAAAGTCGTCTATGTGCTTGGGTTTACTATTTCAATATTATTTTCACATAAGTACAGAGCCTGAGACAAAAGCATATGTGAGTGCTGCATTTGGCTTCATCATGAGCGCATTTATCTGGAATGTTCCCAGTCCTGAGATAAGGTGGACTTTAATTACAGGTACCTCTGTCGGTTACAGGGTCACGAGCAGGCAGTCAATCAATGTGCCCGGGCCTGGTCAATTAAGATACAGTTAAATCAACTTGACAGCACCCTGCCAAACAACATCTATCTCCAAATCTCCAGGGAAGGAAAAACACTGCAGTCGAGAATTGCAATAAATATAGTCTTTTGATTGTTTTTGCTTCTTTCCCATTCTTAGTGACTTTTTTCGATCAGAAACAACTAAGTTTGGGCCTGATAAGTGCCATAAAAAAGTGTTTATTCTCAGGAAGAAAACAGCTTAGTCACAACCAAAATAGGAAGAAAGAAATAATTAAACATGAAAGAAAATACAGTCGTAACAAGATTGGACCTTCGTGAAGGAAGTTATCCCAATTGTGCAGCCATCTATTTCACTATTTTATAACATTTATCCAGTCTTTCTACATGAAAGGACTGTGTTTAATGCCTCTGCCGGTGTATTGTAAAGGTCAGAATCAGCATTAACAACAACAACTTTATTGGGCAAATTGCTCTTCAAGGAATTTGACTCCGGAACAGGGATGAATCATTTATGCAGAATATTCTTAAAACAGGCCAGACACACAGTAAAGAGAACGAATGCACATGCTTTATAGAGACATGTTTCAGGCTTGGTAGCCTCCCTTCCCAATAAGCCCTGGCATGATTCGGCCGCCGTTAGGCCGGTAGGACTCAGAACCCATCAGAACCGATCAGTACTTCCATATCAAACCAGTCCTGCTTGGAAGACTCAATCAAATCCAATTGACCATGTGACCCTAGCGGTGGTGCGGCGTTTTAAAACCTTCCTCTGACGGTTGCCTTGAAACTCTGACAACTAGATTTAATAGCAGGTGGATTCCCACAGACCTTGAAGAACACCGTTAGCCCCTCTCCAGAAAGAGAATGATCTCAATGATAACCAAGACAACATATGGACCAATCGCAGGCCAATATTCGACCACTTGTTGATCCATTTATCTCGTTTTTAATTAAGATCATTTAAAGAGTTGATTTCTACTAAACCTTTCTGGCCTCAAGCTATTTCGGGGATATGTTACACTCCGGATTTGATCCCAACACAGAATTAAGACGACTCTTGTGAAGGCTTTAAAATACATTTGCTTAAGATCAGACCAAAGCTGAAAAGCTCTGGTTCAATATTGGATTGTATCTTAATACTGCATCTGATATGTTGGATCGTAGCATATTGATAACGTATGGATCGAAAGGTGAGATAGGTAGAGCTGTCTGGTGCGGTTTAAAAGACAGATCCTAGATTACGTGTCTATTGGAGTCTGAGGGGACATAAATGATTAGTGGGTCGGTAGGATTGATTCACTTATCAAGTGCGCTGAGCATATCAAGGACATGCCACATTTCCTTCGTCTCGGATATAATTTTTTTGCACATTATATTATTATCTATTATATATAGACTTATGTATCTTTGAATATAATGAGCAATAAACCACCTTGCTTTGAGTATCCAAATAGATAAATCCGAGATAAATGTGTCTTTCTAGTCTCTATAGGCTCACGTTACAATCTTGCTGAATAGAGTTCAGCAAGGTTTGGTTCGTTCGTCATTTTGTTCCTGTGACCTCGCAAAACTTAGATTCCACCGAGCGAATGCAGTCTTCTTGAGGGCGTTGGGGGAACTCTGATAGTCTATTCAGCTTGACCCTCAACCAGAGATTGTGGAGGCTGCTACTGTATAGCTCTTCACCGTGTTACAAAGAAAATGTCAATATATACTTCTTTTTTTTTAGTATAGCTCAGAAAATATCTTTCTGTATGTTTGTTAGGTTGCGAGTGGAAAACCCTTTTGAATGGTTGAAGTTGCCGCTGGTAAGGAAAGCGCTGCATAAATGCACTCCATTTACCATGGGTGGATCGATATGTATCAAGTATCAACTATCAAGTATCAAGTTTATTAGCCATTTCAACAATATAGAAAATACAGTTGATAGGAATGGTTTTTGGTATTGTGGCAACCCGGCCGTTGCCAATTAAGGAGATGAAGAGCACCTGAGGAACCGGTGGAGAAGCAGCTTAAATAGCCTGCTTCTCCACTCATTCGGGGCTCTCTCAGACACGGGGCTCGGGAGGGAGCCGAGTGAGAGACAGTCGCGGGAGAAGCCGGGAGCAGGAGCAGGAGCGGGAGCCACGCCGACCTCACCGACGTACCGGACCCGGAAACCCCTCACCCTTTATGCCCCAGTATGGAAGAAACTTGAGTTACTGTATGATTTCCCCTCTCTTTTGTGAGCTGCAGTAATAAAACCGTTGCACCGCAACAGTGCTCAAGCCTTTGTTTCGGGAATCGCAGCCGCCGACGACCGGGGTTGCCACAGTATGCTCATATGTATCACACAGCAGCAACAATAACACAACATAACAAGACAAAAAGCCAAAATGGCACATAAATAATGAGTACAACACTTAACACGCATAAAAAAACACACAATGCATGGTTCGCAGAGAATCGCAGCAGTAAAGTACAGTACAGTAGTGCAAAAAGCGCAAAGTGTGTCATGGTCTGTCTGTTGTCTTGTTTTGGTGCGTTTCCTCTTTTACTTTGGTATCTCTGTCTTGTTTCTCCCCATGTCTGGTCAAGTTTCCCTCCTGTGTTTAGTATTCAAGCCCTTGTCTTTCCTTTGTTCCTTGTCGGATCATTGTAGTTTATACTGAGTGTGTCCTGTGTGTTACCTGTGTTACCTGCGTCACCTGTGTTCTCGGTGTTCTTGGCCTTTTGCGTTAATAAATGATCCTTTACCTGAACTGTCTGCGATTGGGTCCTACCTGCCTGCCTGCCTGCCACCCGCTAACCGTGACAAAGTGAGGTAAACCATAAAGACCGCAAAGTGCTTAGCGCATGTTCAGGTGGCGTATAGCTTGTAGGTAGGTACTATCCCTAAAGCGTGATGTTTTACTTGTGATGCTTCTGTACCTCTTCCCTGATGGTAAGAGTGTGAATAAGTGGTGTGCTGGATGAGAGGGGTCAGAGATGATGTTTTTAGCTTTAGATTCAGGAGGTGACATGCAGCGTGTGATTGATCAGCCTCAACGTGGCTCCGCCGGCTTGACGTAGCAGGGCCTCGGTGATGGAGTGAGCTAACACCGACAGAAGCGCCGCTGTCACACTTCGGACCCCCCTACACACACAGACACACACACACACACACACATGCATGCTCACACCGACAGAAGAGGTGCTGTCATAACTTGGAACCCCCCCCACACACACACACACACAGACACACACACCGAACACAAACCCACACAGACACACATACAGACACTCACACTGACAGAAGAGGTGGTGTCATACCTTGGAAGTCCCAACCACCAAGGCCGCCTTAATGCACGGGCTTACCTGGGCTGAAGCCCCAGGGCCTACGACGATCAGGGGGCCTATCATGAATAAAAAGAAAAAGAAAAAAGAAAAAGAATAATGTTTTAATTAATTTTAATGCTGGCTCATGATAGGCCCCCCCGATCAGCGTAGGTCCAAAACAATGTGATTGTTTGGGGCTTACAAAGATCAGCAGCCTATCATTAGGCAAGAAAAAAGGGAGCCCAGTGGCCACTTGACACCACAGCCACAGTCATCTATGGCAAAATGTCGGAAAATAATTTACACATCATTGTAAGATCCCCTCTCAGGGGGCCTATGAAACCTCTCAGCCCCAGGGCCCAATGGCAGGTTAATGCAGGCCTGCCAACCACCCACAAACACCCTACAAACAAACACACACCCACCCCCTACACACAAACACGCGCACACCGACAGAAGAGGGGGTATCATATCTTGAAAGCCCCCCCCCCACACACACCCACCCCCACAGACACACACACACAAAGATGTGTAAGAAGTGCAGGGCATCAGACTCCTAGAAACAAGCTTATCCCAGCGCTACGGCAGCAGGGATTAGGAGCCGGGCCAATAATGGCTTGTGACAGGATTTGTGTGGCTGGCGAGTGTGACCAGAGGTCTGGATGTGCCGGCGGCGGCGGCGGGCGGGGCCGACCAGAATTGCACTTCGAACACACAGCGGCGGTGCTCGATCTCCCACGTCTCGGCCAATCCCGGTGCGGATCTATCGGGGGAGAGAGGTGGTGCTCGACCCGCGAGCTCTCCCTGCTTTGAAGTGATGTGCAGTCGGCCCAATTCCGACCGCTGGTGTATTTCAGCCATGTGAGAAGGCCTTTAATCCGCGGCGAAAGCCTTAGTTGCTCACAATTCCGTGAACGTCACTTTCTGATCACGGTTCACCGATTTGGGAGCTTAGTTATTTTCTCGCTTTTAAAAGAAAAAAATTATCGGGGTGCGTCGAAGTAGAGGCTCCGCGTTTTCGAACCGAATTCCCACGCAAGGTTACGTATGGTTGGCATGACAATATCTGCGGAATAATAATAAAAAAAAGATAAATACAAAAATAAGGTGGACGTGCGTTTTGAGTTACGGGGGGGTGGAAATAACAATCCGTCTCATTTTATTTAGCACAGCGATTCCCTTCCTCCATCACCGGTGACAGGTCGGTGGCGGACGCAGTGGAAAGCCTGGTTTGTTGTTTGAGAGGTAATAAATTACAGCCGGGGTCAGGGCTGAGTGGGCAGTGGCGCTGATTAAATGAGACCTAATGCATTACGCCTCTTCCGGCACACCCCCTCGGCTCAACATCTGAAGACGAGGAGACAAATCCCATAATCCTCCTTAACACGCCCTCTGTTTACGCATCCCAGAGCTGCTCCCCTGTACAGCGTTTCCAGATTTGCCCAGATTTCCCACCCAATCTGGCAACCATGGCTGCAGCGCTGGAAATCTGGCCCAATCTGGCAACACTGACCCTATACGATCAGAATGTAGGCCTACACACAGCCTAAACTTCTGTAATTTAAGGATTGGAAAAAAAATACCAAAAAAAGGGATACGGTTGTATCAGGGAGTGTTCGCTGAAATGTGAAATTGGGACAGAGGTTTGGAGTGTAATGTTGGCGTTGCGTAATGTTGGAGGCTTTAAACTCTCAGTCGTGCGCAGAGGGGAGGTTTCAGGCCTGTGGATATGAAGTGCAGCTCTAGTTAAACCGGTGACTCACGGTGGTGTGGGAGAGAGCATCATGAGTGCTGCTTTCACAATGCAACCTCAGCCGAGGTGTTTCAATGTTAATGTTGAAGTGTCTGGTTTCAGACGCAGGTATGTTGCATCATTGCAAGCAGCAGCATCTGCATCCTCTCCATACAGGATGCAGATAGATGTGCTCATCTTAGTGATGAGACGATGGCAGGTATAAGTCCTTTCTGAACTTCTTCAAATTGACATCTGGCTTTGGGTTCAGCATACTTTCATTTTTGTGAACAATGTCATGGAAATAAGGGCCACTAATCAAAATAACTCGAGACACACACACCAACACAGACACACACGTATACTGTATTTAATGCATAACTTTTCTGCAACACACACACACACACACACACATACCAATATGTGCCGTTGCGCAAATATAATATCACAAAGGCAATAACTAGCATTGTCCTTTAAGAGTCTGGTTATTATAATCAGACTCTGGCTGGTGGTTTAGAGACCGACCCAGTCTGAGACCCCTGGCCTTGGGCCTGCCAGCCCCAACCAATACAGTCTCACTCTGACTCACTGAGTCACTGTGAATACTGGCTGAACTCATGTTGTCTGAGGGGCCACTCACACTAGGGCCGCGGCCCCGTGCCCGAGCACATTTGCATACTAAAGTCTAGAACGTTTGGCTAGTGTGACCACGCCATCCGTATTCCAGCACGGGACAGCCCCTTGGCCACGGCACACTTTGGAGAGGTGTTCCGTGGCCAAAGTACAGATGCTAATGAGATGATACGCAACGTGAGCTGGATGACGTAGTCCTTGCGCCGACCCTTCTTTCTTTATAGGTCCATGCCCTTCTTCCCCACAACAATCATTTTAAACAATGACGGCAGGCGGTTCACAAGTGGGTTTACGTTGGTGCGATAGTGAAGTCGAGTGTTTACTTGAAATTTGGGCCGGCGACAGCATTCAGTCGCAGCTGGACACCACGCTTAGTGATGACGTATTTATCGTATTACGACGTGAAGACGTATGTATGAAGGAGCACCAAAGGCCGTGCCCAGGCCACGGCCTTTGGGAGCAGTGTGACCACGGGCCAGAGGGGGGAGTGGGGAGGGGGGGAATCGTGCTGAATCTTCCTGCAGCACGGAACAGGCAAACTTGCCTAGTGTGAGTGCGCCCTCAGTCTCAGTTGTGTGACCCTATCACCAGGTCCCCTCTGTGGGGGGTGTCTACTCCATCAGTCCCCAAATGAAGTCACGAGACTCACGTGAGCAAACAGGTTTAAAAGGAAGATCAAAAAGTCAGGTCAACGTCATCAGATCAGACTGTTTTAATGAAACTTTCGAAACAGCCGCGCGCATACAGACACACAACCACGAATCCAAATACACGTCACCGAATCCAATTCTGTTTCATTGAATCTTCCTAAACAACCACACACACACACAGGACCAAAAAAACAGGAAGATCCAGGCCGAGATAAAAATACCAATACCGATAAGGAGTCGCGCATTAAGTCAGTTAAAAGATAAAAAAGAAACAAGCATAATCAGGCGTGCTCGCCACGTTTGTGGTGTTTTGCCGGCGAACACTGACAGGCCAGCAGGCTTTTAATTACGAAGAAAGACTTGGCACGTTGCTGCTCCATGTAGTCCCAACAAGCCCAACATCGATATATGTCAAACTATGAATAATGCTCTCCCTTTTCATTGTGTCACTTAAAACGCCTGCTTCATTTTGCGTGCCATGTTGTAACGGTCAGTTCCTTTGTGGGGGTAAAACAAACAAACACACACAAACAGGAGTGGTAGCCATCTGGTTAAGCGATGTGACATGACCTTTGGGTATCCACCCACCAAGGGGTTAGAGATATTGGGGACTGGTACGGGTGTGGAGGGAGGGTGATTATGCAGGTGACATGATGAATCACCTTGCACCACCGTATTGATGCACCTCATAGTAGCCTATGAGGTGTAATTTGTGTAAACATTGATTGGTGGAACCCTGATCTTTGAGTTTGGCTCCAGAAAGGACATTAGGGATGGGTCGATGTTTATCCTCCCTTTCTTTCGAAATGCTCAACCTGTTGGTTTGATTTATGAAATACTCGTTTCTCGCCAAACATTTATTGGAAAAGATGAGACATGAGGATGCAAGTGGATATTTGTATCTAGGCAGGGAAACGCAGCTGAGAAAAGGCAACCTTCTGATCAAAGCAGATTGAATGAGAATGAGACCCCCACTGTCCTCCTAGCTCTCCACGTTTTCACAGAGGATGAAAAGCGTTTTTCATTCATTTGAATGTCAAAGTGAGAATTTGGTAAACCTCCGTGTCAGACCGTCATTCAAATTTAAGAGGTGACTTTCCCCAGCTTTGTTTTATTGAGCTGCTCGACCAATCAGTTGTGAGACAAAGGTGGAGAAGACCAATAGCACTTCATTCAATCCTCATAAATAAGGCATGACCTTATACATGCACAACCGGGGTAACGTGTTCCCACCAATGTTGAAAGTGAGATTATTTTTCCACCCTTAAATTTACGTGCAACATCCATCGATTTATCTTTGCAGATGAAGTGACTGAGCCTTCGCTGGCCGGTTTCTCAACAGTTCACTGTGAAGGGGATCTGTACGTTGCTAAAGCTGAACGCCTAGATGTTACTGACTACATGGCTTAGTTGATACAGGGTTAATGTAATTTGAAGACCCAACACTCGCCCGATTGATCGCCGCAAATGTTTGACACTATTTCAGCCGTGGCGTCATTTGCTTTTGTAAAAAGGAAACATATACCCGTATATAACTTTTCTTTCAAGCACCAATGGAAGCTGCTTTAACCAAGTCAACTAGCCTTAACAAAGAAAACCTGAACTAATTTCTTCAATAAGTATCCATCTTAAGATGTAAATTCATAACGACAGAGGCAAAAGCATACAGTGTAATTGAGATGACGCGATTTATATCTCCTATGTAATGAAGCACAAGGCAACACACATGAATGCGTGTTAATTAATAGCTCCTGCTTTAGTGATGCATAAGTTCACTGAGGACGATGACAGTAATGTCAGTTAAATCTGCTAACAGTCGATTGCCATTGACATCTTTGTAATTCTAAAGAAATGAATGCCTTCAATGAATAAAGGATAAACTACCCATCTTAATATAATTGTGTCATTATGAAATGAAAGCCGTTCACTCTACAAGTTATAAGCAAGAACACAACGCAAAGAATCAGTCAATATTAAGAGATGCCAGACAATTCTTTATTTCAATATCCAATGAAAATAATTCAACAACGCCTGTGAACGTTATGAATACATACACTGCAAAGTAACAACAAATTGTGTAAAAGAGAAAATCTATTAATTCTTCTTGTCTGATGACGCACAAGTCATGCCTCCCCCCTCGCTGGTCTCTCTCGCTCTCTCTCCTGCATGGCCGGCGATGCTCTCTCGCCCTCTCTCTCTCGTTCGTCTCCTTATGCTCTCTAGCTGTTGTGGCCTTGCAGAGCCTCTGCCATGAACAGCTTGCCCAGGTTCTGGGAGGTGAACTCCTTCACGTTCTGGCAGTAGTTGTTAATTTGACCTGTTGAGGGAGGGAGGGAGGGGATGACGGACACACACACACAGACACAGACACACACACACACAGACACACACAGACACACACACACATTAGCAGTGAAAGGAGGATGCCTTATGTTGTCAAAACTAAAATCAAGACATGACAAACATTTATAACTTGTTGAGGGACAGACGGACCGGGGGAGGGACTTTGTGCACGTACGTGCGCTTGTGTGCGAGTGTGCACGTACCTGCGATGAGGAGCGTGTCCATGCGGGGTGGGGGCTGGGGGGGCTTGAACAGCTTGGTGATGTCCTCCTCAGCCAGCGCGGCCTCCCCTCTGGTCTGCCTCTGGGCGTTCTCCTGCTGCCTCCTCTGGACGTACTGGGTGGGGCGGGGGGGTGTAGGAGGAGAACCGGTCACTAAACACACACCTCCATACGTCTCGCTACACATGTTCTTCAAGGGCATTATTCATCAAATGCTCAGTGGAAAACCAGGTCGATGCCAACAGGGGGATTCTTAGTGCAAGGCATCACTGAGGAGCTCGTAGGCCTAGAGAAATATGAACTGCATTTCAAAGTCATGTATAGGAACGTGTCGAGATATAGTCGAGGCATAGACGTATACGGAGCCACACGCAGATGTAAGGGAATAACATGGGAGGTGGTGATGAGAGAACGACAGGGGAGTAGATTGAGAGATGAAGGTAAGGAGGAGGAGGATGGAGTCGTTTCAGCAGAAGGAAGGAAGAGAACAAGAGGGAAAGAAAGAAAGACCGCAAGAGAGGGATAACGAGAGAGCGAGCGAGAGCGAGAGCGCGAGAGAGAGAGAGTCAGAGAGAAGGAAAGGGAACGAGAGAGAGAGAGAGACAGAGAACGAGAGAGAGAGCCAGAGAGAGTTTTCTGGAACTTAAAAAAAACAAAAAAAGGGAAAAATAAATAAAGTGAAGCAGGGGGAGCGAGAGCACATGGAGTTGGCAGAAGGGGCACCATGGTAGACAAGGAGCTGGTAAACAATGGTCTTCCAGCGGGCGAGCGAGCACCAGAGCGAGAGAGAGGGAGGGAGAGATTGAGGAGTTGCATGTAATGACAGCATGGAGTGATTTGTGGAGAGGCTGACAGCCGGTAAATCAGCGAGGCTCCAGTCCCCGGGGATCCTAAAAGCCTTGTTAATTTGGCCAAGATGGAGGGCAGGCTGACACGGTGGCGAGGGGGGGGGGGGGAGCAGGGCCGAGCTCAGACCTCGCGGCCCACAATGCACCACAACGGGGGATGGGGCGAACGGACACAAACAGGCAATGACACATGCACATTGACACACACACAAAGACACGCAAGCACACAGGCAAAGACACACAGTCAAAGACCCAAAGGCAAAGAGACACACACACACACACACACACACACACACACACACACACACACACACACACACAGGCAAAGACAGACACACACAGGCAAAGACACAGACACAAACACACAGGCAAAGACACAGACAACCACACAGGCAAAGACACAGACACAAACACACACAGGCAAAGACACAGACAACCACACAGGCAAAGACACAGACACAAACACACACAGGCAAAGACACAAACACACATAGGCAAAGACACAGACACACACAGGCAAAGACAGACACACAGGCAAAGACACACACACCAAGAGCAATGGAGTTCCGGTCAGTCAAAGTGAACTGAAATTGCTGAGCGCCGAAGACGTGGGGCGGCACAACATCGCTGAACGACAGCGAAATCACCCAACAGAAGCCCAGAATGAACCGGTACAAAGGCTCGCTGAGCTCATTCCCCCGGTTTTTCTCTGCATGCTTGGGCCAGACTATGAACTTTTCTAAGCCTCGCTGCAAATGAGTCATTAGAAAACAGAGAGGCCTGGGCAGCAGCTCTTTACCTCTTCTGGGCCATTTCTGGATCTCTCTCTCCCCCAACCACCCCTGTGACACTGGTATGGAGTGACGCGTGCGTAGAGATGTTTATGATGAACAAGTTTCCATTCGCCCGGCAAACGTGAGGTCATTAGAAGATTGCACCAGGCAGGCCGAGAGCCAGCAGCCGATAATAAAGGGCTTGTTCCCTCGCGTCTGGCTGTGTTAACACCCTGCGTGTGTGCGGTAACACAAAAGGAGAGATCTGCCCGCCGCTGGAACAGGGAGATGCCCGAGGTGTGATGAGATGCGTGTGTGAGCGAGCGCTGCTGCAATCGAGTGGTGCGCTGCGATCGATGTTAATGCCTCCGCCGGTGTAACTCCAACCAGGAGAGATCGGCTGCTGGTGGCGGCGGTCGCCGGGCAGCAAGGTTACGGTATATTGTTGAAGGACCGCCCGCCTCTCGCTGATGAGTTGGTGCTCACAGGTGGGTGGGTGGATCTACTTTACCCCTCGTAGCCAGCTCTCCTGGCAGCTGTGGGGGTGTGTGTATTGGGGGCAGTGTGTGTGTGTTGGGGGCAGTGTGTGTGTGTTGGGGGCAGTGTGTGTGTGCGTAAGGGGGTGAGTGTCTGTGTGTGTGTGTGCGTGTGTGTGTGTTGGGGCCTGTGTGTGTATGTGTGTTGGGGGCCCGTGTTTGTGTGTGTGGGGGGCCTGTTTGTTTGTGCGCGTGTCTTTGTGCGTACGTACGTACGTGCGTGCGTGCGTGTGGGGTTGTGTGTGCGCATGCTGTGTTGTGTGTGTGTGTGTGTCATTACAGGTGCTTGCATCGCCACAGGATAAACGACGCTCTGGCCCTCGAGCGGGGCGGACCGCACGACGCCAGCATAAGCAGAGCATAAGTAACACACCATACTGAAACACAATGAGGCCCCACGGCGCGCACCACTCTCACTGCAGCAGATGGCTCTGGCACGGCGCAGCAACAGGCGAACCACTGCTCCAACAGTGACTCCGCCGTCCCACTACCGCGCTGCTGCTTCTGCGTGGCGCTTAATAAATGACGGAATAAAACCCTTAAAAGAAAAACTAATTTTTCCACCACTATCGGGCCAAGACGACCGTTCTGTGGAGACCCCCACCACCACCGCTCAGTGAGGGATGAACGTCACAGATTGGACCTATATTAATCTTGCTATCGACGTGAGTGAGTGACCGACGATGCATGAAGCCCTGGGGGGGCTTCTACCCCCCCCAGGGGGCCTGGCCTTGTTCTAGGACTGGGCCGGAGGCAGACACACTCAAGAGGTGGGAGAACTGGGCATCACGTTATCATTTTACTTCAAACGTTTCAACCAATCACGTTGCTGGGGGCGGGGCTCTGCAGACGAGCGTCGCATGGCACGGATCTCTCCTCAAAACCACATGACTGGCTGAGCTCCCACCTCGGATCAAGAGGTGGATTGGTGACTAAAACGGGCAGAGGGGCCGCTGTAGAATAATATCTGTCAAACTGGTCTTCTGAAACTATTTTGCACTAACGAAATAAGTTTTTCCTTAGAAGAATATATCCATCGGAAAACAGGGTTCTTCTGCCTCTTGCACTCTCTCCCAACCCCCAGTGCAGGTTACCCCCAGTTCAGCGTAAGCAGAGTCAAACTCCTGGATTCGAGACCAGGACGGTGAAATCGGATTACATTAAGGGACAGTTCCTTCAACTGGCGGCTCTGCAGAGAGTGTCGCACGTCGTGCGGCTGCCATTGATGAATTTAGATTGTTCTGACCTTCGCTGACTTTATCAAACCAGAAGTCATCTTGTTTCTGGCAGCGTAAAGCCGGGAAAATTCAGGCTTAGTGGTCAGGCACTTACTGCCTAATTCTCTGACTATTTGACCAGGCAAATCAAGGGCAAACATAATGTAATGGCAGTGAAAGGGCATTAAGCATCATAAATCACAAAGTAGTGGAACCGTGTCAGGGAAGGGAGGTGGGAGGACCGCAGAGTCAGCAGAAGAGAAGCATGAAGGACCAACTAGGATCCACCAGCTTTAGGGCAAGAAACTCAAAACCTATTTATCAGCAGACTTGTCGATGTGCAGGACAATACGTGTCACAGTTTCAAGCATCGATTTCTCATTATGATCAAGTTTTATACAAACCCTTGGTCGGTTCAATTGCTCTTCATGGCTAGAGCCGATCTGAACTGACAGCCTACAAATGTATTATTATTTTTGGGGATTTAAAAAAAAAAGTTGTTATCCTGTTTATTGTGAAGCGAGTAAGACAGGAAGTGATGGGAGATGGAGGGGAACACATGCAGCAAAGGACCACGGCCAGGAATCGAACCCCGGTCGCTAAGGTCAGGAGTGGTGCGGGCCTTAATGGTACACGCTCTACCCGTCGAACCACCCGGGCCCCTGACAACATACGTTCTGCAATGGAAACAAACTGACTCACTAACCGTGTGTTCACTCCCATTCTCCCCACCCGTACGTTTGAAAACACTGGCTACAACAGTGTGAACATGTGCATGCTTGAGTCACGCAAGACAGCGAGGACGCCGACTGCCAGGTGAATTGAGGGCGCTCATGGTGTATGCATGGCGTGCGTGTTTGTGTACCTGGTGCTTCTGCTGCTGCTGCTTGCTCAGGTTGCGGCTGTACGTGTTGTACTTGACGATGTCTTGGCTCATGTCATCAACTCGGTCCATCAGCAGCTGCAGGCTCTTCTCCAGGTGGTTGCTAAGGGGATAAGGGGGGTTAGGGGAGGGGGGGAAAGAATTTCATGTCAACATGTGTTAACGAGTCATTCCCGATCCTCCCCACTGAGCTCGGTCGCAAACCCTAGTTGGGGCAAAAGCACTCGGCGCCGACGATAAAATATTGAAAGGAGGTCGTCTCTCGGTGACCTCCATCATTCCTTCTGTGGCCAGACATTTCAGTCTGTAGGTTTTGTTTTTATTATTTATGTTTGCTTGTTTTTGTAAAACAATTGCCACACACTGGTACATCACAGCACAGAATCACAAGCTGGCATCATTATATATGCACATTTAACGAATTGAACATGTTACGTACACCTTGCGCGTATCGTCACCTCAACAGGACTCATTTGTGAATTGAACAGAGAAGGTTTGTCCAAGAATAATCATTCCCTCTACGCGGGACAGTAGTCCGGGGAATCCTAACAATACAAATATCAACATTTTCATTCCGTATCAGAAACTATCCCATATTTAAGGTATTTTCTGGAGTAGAAATGAAATAAATGACTAATTGTCATGGGATTATACACACTATATGCAATACAAATTATTTTCAGCTGGATGTCAGCAAGTTCTTTACGTTGCATCCGTTCTCACTTTTATTTTTTTGTTGACCCTCCATATGCTCTACAATATTATGAAATTAAATTTCCAACATCGTCATTCATCCAGTAAAGCCGCACACGGAATACTGTGCAGAGTTATTTTCAGGGTCATCATTTTGCAACATTAATACGTCATGCAGTACTATCCATTATGGACGTGAATATCGCGCTTTGCACATTCAACCCCAACCTCAAGCTCTTCTGAACCCATTCAGAAGAGCTCATACATTCAGTCATACCGCATGTATAATAAGGTAGCCCCAAAGTGCGTCAGACTGAAACGCAAAGAGCAGTGATCGCTGTGACCTTTAACACTGTCGAATCACCCGACAGTGTCTGCAGCCTTTCCTCAAGGGGTTTCGGCAAACCACAGAATCTCGGACCGAGTGCTGCGAACCAGCCATAGACGATGCACAACAAGGTGTTGTGCAGGAGTGAAAAAAACAACCATTGATCTCATCCACGGGTCACACCATGTATTCTGGCCCCAGGTGCGAGGCAATTAGGAATCAAAGGGTTAAATCCGTCCAGTGGCACGCGGGCATTCTGGTGCTGGGAGCATAGTTTCACCAATGCAAATGAAAACATTGCGTACGAAAATTATAACTCAACTAAATCCGTCGGAACATCTGTCGCCAACGCGCTTTGCCAAGTAGGCATTTTGGCGTGGGATTGCAAAAATAAGGTGAATTATTTCAGCATGAAAAATGCATTTGCAGAACCATTTTCCATGATGGAGGGCACAGTGTAGATTTCAAATAGGCTTATTTCAGCAAGCACGGAAATCGCAGGGACGTAATTTCAAATGGACTGCAGGTTTACAGGTGAAGTCATGCTGCGATTATCCAAAACACAACGTTTTCCCCCCCAAGGTACTTTCCCGACATTCTCAGAATGCAAAAAATCGCTGCCCCTTGCCAGGGATGTGAATATGGCACCACGCCACTTAGTGATTTCCACACTGCTTTGATGAATTGCGGCGCACCGATTTTAGCATCTCCTATTGTTTTCCCACAGAGGGCCTTACGGGTAGATAGATGAGAGCCAGGTGATGCATGGGCACCGACATCTTAACAAAAAAACAGCAGACAAGGCGCCGGACTGTTGAATGCAATCCATCACACAAACCACTTGTGAGGAGGGCGCGATGCCTTTATTACATTTGTGTTGCAAAGGTAAATGTAGACCCCCCGGCCCTAAAATGGGACTAAAAGGATGTTCTTATGTGAGGCACATTAGTGCTGGCAAATGAATTACCATGCCTTGAACAACGCTGTATAAAAGCCTTAAGAGCTCCGGAGTACGCTCTCTCCACGTGTCATGTGCTTCGGCAACGACTAAGGGTCATAGGTGGATCCACGGCGGTCGCCTGAGTGGTTCACACCTCCAGCAGGAGCGGGAACGACTCGGTAACACGGGCTCTTCCACGAACACAGCATCCATGAGCAGGAGGGGAGGGGATGGACCGTAACGGGCGGTGCCCGCTCAGGGACACAACTACAACCATCAAGAGCAGATGGACATCGACAGGGAGCAGCGGAACGGGAGCAAGAGTTGGAACGAACAGACAAACAACTATATAATGTATAGGACCCAAAGCCCCCACAAACAGCGAGCGCTCGGCAGAGATTCGCATCGTGTACCGTCACCGTTGGTCGACTGCTGCTCAGCAAGCCGTTTGCCTCGGTGATAACCGGAGATTCAAACTGGTTTGTTTTTGTACATGAAAGAGATGGATGGGTGGATGTTGAATAATGCAACCTCTGGCCTCCGCTGAAGCAAAAGCTGTGCAGCGCAGCGCAATGATATTTAAATGCGGTAACTGAGTTTCTGGAAATCAATACAGAATCAGAAATCAACTGCCCGTCATCGTGGATTTAAATCAAAGTGCAAAAGGTGGCGTGGTTAGTGCCTCCCACTTCTCTGATGGTTTCCTGCCAGAGAACAACAGTAGAAAGCCTCAAACAGGTATTGATCTGCATCGCAGACTACCGCTGATATGCTTTTAAGTCGTTTTGGTGCAGATGGTCCCGAGTGCGTTTCACTGCTACCAGAGGAGATGGTTAAGAGCACCTTCGATTTTTCTGAAACAGGCGTTTATATAGAATACAGGCCAGAGACCGACAGATTGTTTCGCTGCTCTTGTTTTCTTCTGTTATGTGGTACATTTCCATGAACCTGCAGTTCAAGGTATAACCATAAACAACTGCAAACAAGACACCGTTCGGTTTCTCAGATGTAAGAGAAATCGGCAGATTGGCAGATTGTAGGTTTGAATTGACATCATTGAATGTCGTTTGTCAGGGCACGGCACTCGTGTCTATGAACATCCTTGATTCCTTACTGTACCGACAGCGATATATTTTTGTTTCTTTCTTCTGAAAAATGTTCTTATTTTCAGTCACTTTGGATAAAAGCGTCTGCTAAATGCCCTTAACGTAAATGCATTGATTTTCGGAGACACTGCCTGCAACATGTCTTCACTGAATACGTCCTTCCCGTCGTCTCTTCAAACTATCGACCCTCTGCCTAGTAAAATCGAGCCTGGTCTCCATTTTACTCACAGGAACTGGAAGAGTGACAATCTTTATTTATTAACACGCGTGCTGACACACCACTGTAACAAACCTCTAGTCAATTCTTCGGGTCCTTGTTTACACGGTAGGCCGCCTTACAAATGGTGGTGATCCATTGTGGTTAAGGGCTCGGTCATCAAACATCTACTCAACCCAATTCTCTCTCTCTGCTGCTTGCACCACTGGAGAAATCCCCTCAAAAATCACTAATACCTCGGGACAATTGCAGACGGTTTTCTCTTTCGCTGTATCGCACAATAAACAAAAAGCTCTGGTCAGGGATACAAACGACCTGATGGCAGCAGATTAGGGCTCCACTTTCCTGCCAAAGCTTTTGGGAGCGGAGGTCCACCGTTTAAGATTATTCTCTCAAAGTGCTTGCAAATTGACATTAGTCTTCTACAAAACAGAAGCGACCCCGCAAGGTGCTTGTAATTCCTGTTTGGCTAAAGGTATTGCATGCCCCCTCCAGGTTACAAACGGACAAATATGAAGGAATATCCAGCTTACAGACCTGATAGCCCAGTGGCTCTCATGTGGCTCATGTGGGTGTGCCAACTCATGTCGCAGCGTCAAAGTTTTAAGGGGGCACCAACTACATGTACTAAGCTACCATGTCCCACATGTCTAGGGACAGAAATTAATTGATAGATAATCCATGTTATGAGTTTGTATATTGAACGTATTGTTGTCACAATGCAGTCACATTTTTCACAATACATTTACATTTAATTAGTGTTTAATAGCGTTTGGTTATAGTTTAAGCAATTTCGTTTTCTCAATCAAGTTTAGTGAATGCTAGGACCTACGAATATCTAGCTATAACAGGCAGTCCATGCACTGTGCTACAGATAGGAGCAGAGCCATGACCAACAGCCAACACAACTTGTAACGATAAAGCAGAAAGGTCAGGGCCTGGGATTGATCTGCTGTATACCTGCCTCACTTGGAGGTGCACTGATAACAAGGCTTTGACGCAAAGGTGCGAACACCAATCGTTTAAAGCACACTTCCACACTTGGTACTAGACTGTAAACAAGCACTTCAGTGGACCACTAACCACTTTCACTGGATCCAAGCGGGTCCCAAGATATAAGGTGCATACATACATGCATGCATCTAGAAAAACGTTACAATATGAAGGCTGCCGTTTTGGAAATTCAAACACTTTCTTACAATTGTGATTTACCAAAAAACACCAAAGAGTAGTGATATGTGGTAGTTTATCTCTATAACCTAAAGAAAATGCAGTTAAGCGTTTAACGCACAACCCAACACACACACGGAAAAGGCTTGAATAAATGAATTTCCATTCATGCAATCCATCACCCTGATCAACATCATCATCTATCGTCAGAACAAGCCGGCGTTGTGGAGTGGAACTGCATTTCCTCCGCCTGAGAGATGAGTGACATTGACAAACGACGCCCAAGATTGGAAAATGAGACAAAGGGAAAAACATTAAATAAAACCCATTTGCTGCCTTCTCCCAGAGACGAGGAGGAGGAGAGGAAGACTGGGGCGTCCAATACGAGACCGGGGCGGCAGCTATGCAATCTGACAACTTTTGGGGGAAACAATTTCATCTTGCGCAGACATCTGGCAGTCAAGCAGGGAAATCTACAGGGAGCGCACGGGCCTCCATTTGGGCTGCATCCCAAAAAACATCAAGAACAAGGCGGCGAGTGATTCATCTGGACGACGGATGGTAACGTAGCGCAGGGGCACAGCGGACGCTGGCTGTGTTTGTGAGCTCGGTGGGTTTGTGACAATTCACCGGGTCCTTCCTTCGTTTGGCACGTGCCGGGCAAGATCTCGTTGGACAAAAGCGTCTGGAAGAAGAACGGCAGGCCTGCTGGGTTGGCTGACTTGGCGTCGGAGAGAGCATACACTCAACACGTGGCTCTACAGCTCCGCGCGATAAGAGTGTCGCTCACAGCGGTCGTCTTTCGCACATTAGCAACGTGCGTTTTGGCACCTCGGGTGGCGGCGGCTAATTTCTTCACACCTGTTCCCGTGGAAACTTTGCAACTGGCGTCTTCACAGCTGTTGCCCCTATCTCACGGTTTATGGCTTTCAATTATTGCTGATGTGTTCCCCCAGGGACTCACGATAAGAGGCTAAAGGGGGAGGGGGGGAACCACGATGCTGTTGTTGATGTTATTTCGATAACATGTACATCTTCCCCTTCTGTTCGATTATCCGTTTGCATATTTGTGATTGACAGTCAGTGTGACAATTTAAAGTATTTTTTGAACACCCAATGCCTGCATCTTCAACTTCTGGAATATTTTATACAATGATGGAGTGCAATGTTTTGTATTTTGCGAGTGTTATTTTGGTAGGCATGATCTTTTGACAGTGTTTTCTCCGCCTGGATATAGCATTGATTCTCCCGGCTAGATTCACCACTGGTAATGAGCAATTTTGGTGGTTGTTATTCCTGCGTTTAAGAGCGAAAGATACAGGGTTTCAGGCAACGTGTTTTAAATAAACCTCCTAGGATGCCAGATTGGTGTTGTTTACTGTACTGGCATCACAATACTGAGTTATACGAACCCTGGTGAGGTAAACCGTACCCGTGTGGACACTCAAGCCGCTTTCAGAAGACAAATAAAACCATTTGCAATACATTGTTGCAAACGTGGTCTTAATGTGTTTGAGGCGATTTTCCACCTTTTCTAAAAGTAACTGTTGTATAACTGTTGGGATTTATGCGCCAATTTTCCAATAAGAGAATAGAAAAGCTGACCCCGTTATTCATCAATGCCTACCAAAGCCTATTGTAGAAATGCACTATTTGAGCAATTTATCGTAAAATAAAAAACATTATTAATTGTTTAATTATATGAAAGAATGACCTAAACCACGATTCCCCAATTATTATTTATAGACTTTGATAAAAACTTTTTTCATTTAGATAGAGGTAAAAGTATAATCATATTACGATACACATGCATACACAGGCAAGAGCTCGCACTATGTAGTGGGAGGCTTTTGACATCTCGATGGTGTGGGGTCTGACCTGCTGGAGAGGTTGAGCAGCTCGTGTTTGTCCGCCACCGTCGACTTGTCCTCCAGCTCCCACATCAGCACGCTGATGAGGTGAGAGTTCTTGATCACGATGGGCACCTCCTCGAACATGTGCTCGAATCCGATGTTGGCCTTCTTCAGGCTGGGGGAAGGAAGAGGAAGGAGGAGGAGGAGGAGAGACGGAATAGATGAGTGAGGAGTGATGGCGCCACAGGAGAGAGACGGCATACCACGTTGGGTTTAAGTCACTGGGGATTGAGATGGATATGATTAAGGGATGCAGACAATTCAACGTTTCCATTTGGATCCACTGGAGGTTGGTCAGAGCGACAGCTGAGACTGGTCTTTGTCATACCCCAGGCGTCAGATTAAAATCACTATGATGAGTTCTGGAGAAATGATAGTGTTTCCCAGAAACCCAATCCACTTCTCCCGGAGCTGCTGCGGTCTCTGGTTGCAAATATATTTCTATACTCCCCTTCACTTTTGTTTTGAAGAGGAGGTTTTGAGATGCAGTCGCAGCAGGAGCTGGCCTAAGGGGTTTTAGCTGAGGGGGTCCGTTCTTCATGATACTTTTAAAGTTCTACCAATTTTTTTTTTCCCCCCAATAGGACATGATGAGTTTTGGTCAGATGGAGAAATAAATAGGATTTATCTATGTCTTGTCTCAGGGGTGGCATAAGTCAACAATATTGAAGCAGAGTAAGAATTATTGAGATTACAATGAATTGAAATGGGGTTTCTATTTGTCCAACATTTATTAAATGTGGATTTGTAGGTAAACAGGGATAAATCCTTTTCAAAGAGACAGTAATTTAGACGCGTGTTGTAAAGCGCTGACGAAGAAAGTTCCGGAGAGATGTGACACAGGGCTTTGGCACTGGCCTCTTAACCAACTAATAGCGGAATTTAAAGTTTTTTCAACGACGCGCATGAATTCAATACCATTGATGGACTGGCTCGTTTGTGTGTATTTTCTGCCATTTTGTTTTGCCATCTGTGCACACTGAGTACACATGCTTCCAGCCAGCTCTTGTTTAAGCCCTTTGCTGCCGTTATCTCTCTGTACGAGATCGATAGACTCATTGCATTAATGTACATTGTCTGAAAGGAAGAAGTTTATATGATGGGTTTAAGGAGGCGCTTTGCAGAAACAGATTGGTACCACTTCTAGTGTCGTCATGGCGCACGCCGATCCGTACTCGCAAACCGACAGTCCATTAAGCTGATGGCCCAGTTACAGGAACGGGAACGGGGGTGGCGGGATTGTAGTCACAGTGAGCAGGGGGCGGGGGGGGAGGGGAGGGGAGGGGGAGTCTACAGCCCATGACCAGCAGCAGTGAGTCAGTGTCTAACGTCAAGTACTGTACGGAGAAATCCATACAATAAAAAGAAAACCACAATGCCGGTCATGCATGCCGACAAAACTCCCGCCCACGACACGCTGCGGATATAGCGGCTCTTGAACGTCACACAAAGGGTTTAGCCGGGCTAAACAAGGAGGCCTGCCCAGAACGGGGGGCGGAGCGCATCACTCATACGCATAATAGGCGGCGGCGGCGGCACACTTAGCGTGGCGCTCTGTTCCGGGTCGGGTCCCCCGCAGGGGCAGCGCCACGGTCGACTCCACAGGCCCGGCCTAATTTGATGCCTCAGATCGTGTACCGCGACGGACGTCGTTGGCTGCCAACGGCAGGAGTGCGGCTGCGGCGGCGGTGGGCGAGAGCGCGCTTCAAAGGAATGCGTCCATTCAACGCTCATTATTTCGCGCTTTTTATTATGAAAGAGAGGAAGGGAGGGAGGGAGGAAAAAGGAAAGCGGAGGTGCATTCACGAGAAGCCGCCCTCCGGCCCCTTTCATTGTTACCTGGAGTACTTCACCAATCTCACCCGCCTGGGCTTTTACAGATCTCAGTTTATTAAATCCCTGACCGCCACAAACAGATCAACATCAATATTCAGATTTGCTCGTCTGGCGGTCAAAGAAGGGGGGACGAAGGGTGGTTAAGGATTGGCTGGCTGGCGTTCTGCGGCCAGCAGTGGTGGCCGCCCGTTCTCCATCATGGGATTGTCACGCGGACGGCCGCAGACTCCAGCGGTACATGTCATGGGGACTGATGGAAAGCAACTGAAACGAGTAGCATCCTGCCTCCTGGCCAGAACATACTGGCTCAAATAAATGACCGGCCGGCCAAAATATGTGTGTGTCTCTGTGTATGAGCAGAGAGAGAGGGGGGGGGGGGGGGGGGGGGGGAAATTGAAAAGGATAGAATGGAAACTTGTAAGCGGTTCCTTCACCTGCAAATTACACGTCTGAGTTCTCAATTTATGGCAATTTGATACAGTAGGGGCCAGAGGCTCGCAACAGTAGGAGTGAAGGAGTTAGTGAAGGAAGGAGTAAGTGGAGGAAGGAGTGACTGTGAGTGAAGAAAGGAGTGAGTAAAGAAAAGAGTGATTGTGCGAGTGAGTGTGCAAGCGTGTGTTAATGGCCCAGTTGTTTGTGCTAATTTGTGCTCTTGGATTACTCGGAGCAACCTACAACCCCCCCCCTTCCTCCCTCATTACGTTCATTTTCATCTGTAATTTAAAAGCCATTACAATAAACCTGGGGTCATGTAGAACGTAAACATGGTACATTTGTGCGAGAGGCAAGGACATGCTGATAAATCATCCTCTGCGTCTATCTGCAACTACCACCCCTGCAGATACAAAATACATTTGCATCCTTTTGAATAAGCAGGAGCCATTTGAACGTGCACAGGCTGTGGGGTTGTGTGTTCATGAATATCCTGTGAGCGCGAGTGTGTGTGCGTCTCTTACGCTTCGGGTGTGAAGTCTTTCTCCTTGCAGATTTCCATGAGTTCTGGAGTCAACCTGTAGGCCTTGAGGGAGAGTGAGCCCTGCGCCGTTTTAATAGGGTCTAGGAAACGGAGAGAGAGAGGGAGGAAGAGGCATTTAAATCAAAGGTTAAGGAATGTCACTAGACACACACACACAAACTCGGCTTAGCTACCAACATGCATTCGATACGATTCGATGATGACGGTAGCTGGGGATGTGTGAGACTACATTTACATTCAAACCGTAACCTTGCTTCAGGATACACGAGTCACACACACTCACTAGATCATGTGCACTAGGTCTATGTTTCTGTGGAAACCTCTGCGCTTATCCAGCAATGTGGCCTTATCTAGCGATGGAGACATGCGTTTGGTATGTTGGTGGCCAGCCAGGCTTTTATTTTCTTGTCGTTGTGAATAACGGTAGACCGGTGTGATGCATCTGGATATAATATAGGAGATGGCTTGTGGTTTCACGCTGATCTGCTTTATTGTATACAATACTTTATAGTGTATTGTTTAAGAACTATGAACCAGTCCCTTGCATAAATCATGCATTTCAAATCAACCATCTCTTTAAGATGGATTTAAAGGATAGGGTACCCAAAATCATTTTTATTCTATGGTAAGAACCATGTATTGCATGTATTGTTTTTGCACGAAAGGCACTATATAAATAGTGTCGCGTCCACCTCACGATGTACGCCAACGCCACAGTGGAGTGTGGTGGACGTTAACACTTGTGCACCGCTGTGTTTGCTACGTACAACTTCACTCGCCATAATTGATAACGCTAATACACAACGAAGGCACCGCCTTAAAACAATCAAGTATCCCAAAGTCACCTTCGGTCTTACAAATGGGACAACATGTTCCCCCTAAGAACCGTCGGCACAAATCGATGTTTGACTCCGAGCCGAAACAGGGTTCACTTGCACTTTAAGTTCCGAAACCCAAAAAGAAGTAGCATCGATTATTTTTCTGTTCTAACAGCGTTGGTTCAACAGCATTCGGTTCCAATTCATCATGTTTTGGACTCAGATTGTATGGCTGGTCTCAGAGCTCGCAGACCGCAATCAGAACAATGAAGAAACCGAGGGCCTACATCCAGACTGGATGGATGAACTTCTTGGAATGAATTATGATTCCTCCTTGGAACCCGGGAGAAAAAGGATAGGAGACGGTCAATAACAACGACAGCTATCATAATGGAACAACTGCCACCAGTCCAATTCTCACTTGTGCGCCAACTGAAATTAATTACCAAAGCACCATCAAAAAGTTCTCTATTATGTAGATAGATAAAAAAAAAATTGTTCTCTGCAATTGGATGCATGGTCTGTCTCTGTCCCTGTGTCTGAGCGATGGAGGTGAACATATCTACAATTACAATGGATTCAGGTACACTAAAAATACCAGCCTAATACTCTAGCCCATCTAAAATTAACTGAAATAAATTCAGTTGTTTTAATTAACACGGCCGGCTCCAGAACACTGACGTTCTCATTAGGCACAGGTCTCAGAACAGTCCGAGTGCAGCCCCACTAGCATTGAATCACTGCCCCCCCATCCCTCCAATACGTTGGCCCGCCCACGCATTAGATACGCACTGGCACCGCTCCGCCAATCAAAGCTTCCCTCCGCCAATCAAAACTTCCCGCCGCAGAGTCCCAATTGTCTTCCTGGGAGTGTTGACGACAGAGGTATCAAACCTCCTTAGCCAGGACGATGGCAGGACACAAAGGGAAAATTTAGTAAATGACTTTTTCCTTGATGGAACACCTGCATATAAAATGGATGTGCCTGGGTGACATGATAAGCCTCATCAAGCCTTCAAAGAAACAGTGAGCAAGGCGGTATATCAACCATTAGGGGTAGTTTGAAACCCTGTGCATGGATCACTGTAAATCTTACGAGATCGAGGGAAAATCCTTCTTTCCCATTAATACGCCAATACTTGCTTAGGTTTATTAGACGGAAGCTAGTTTAGAAAGGCTGCCACTGAGGACTGCTTTTCAAGTAAGGCTAAACTAATTACACCAAGCCTGGCTGGCTCAGAGGGTGTGTGGCGAGTCGATGGAACTTAAATTGTTTGCACAGTGGGGGGGGGATTGTTAGCATAAATCCTACATCAGGGCTCGACATCCCTAGGCATGCGTGCCACCACTGGCACGGGGCAGCATAATCATTGCCACACTTGAAAAATAAATGAAAAAAATAAACTTATTTTTTTAATTGTGTTATTAAAAAAGATCACAGCAAAATGCAGCAGCATAATCATTACTACCAATTTTTTTTTGCCCTTTATTCTGTTTTGGGCATTTCCTCCCAGTGCAAATATGTTTAAATTAGTTCCAGAAACTAGTGTTCTGAAATGGGATCAATTAATAGTTTTAAACCTATGTTGTGAGTAATAGAGAAGAAAATATTTAAAATATTGTTGCAAGTGGCCTTTATGCATCGCCTTCACATGGTTTTGCAAAGCTGTACATGTCTTAAAGATATTGATGTGGATTGTTCCAACAATCTCACAGTGCAAATATGTTTTTGAATGAGATTCTGAAAATGGTGTTTTAAGATGGGACATATGTCATTATAATTTGTAAGCCCATGTTGCAAGTATAACAACCAAATTCCAGGTTTTCTGGAATTGTTTTGGTCGCCGTGTCATAATTCAGCTTCATATTTAATATATTGTTGCTTAAGACGCACTCATTAGCGAGAAAATGTCAAACTGGAAAAGTTTGCTGACCCCTGGCCTACATGGTAGGCTACTGGAAAAATTTGCTCTCGGAGAATGAGAATGCTTCCAGGAGATGTGTTTTACCAAGTATTGGCACTATCTGCACAAGGACATCTCATTACAACGAGAGGAATCATCCCTTGTGGTTGACATTTTGGAAATTCCCTCTGGTGTTCGACAAAGTTTGTGTGCATTGAGTGTGTAGCATGGTTTGGGTCAATCTCGTCACTCCTTTGGGTGCTGTTGAGACGCTCTTATGACTATTGAAAGTGTTGTTGACATAAGCTAAATGATTACGCAACAGGATTCGCTTTTTTATCATCCGCCGTTGATTGGTCACGTGTCGGGTTAATTCTGACTCGATGTTCTAACAAAGTCTATTCACACCCAGTTAGAGACATTTCATTCTTTTCTTTTGTAATTTAACAAAAACATGTACAGGCAACCATGTTATACTTGATTGAACTGGCTATGCCTTGGTTCATATTTTTTCGATCAAATCTTGTCAACATAAGGACTACCCACCGTGACTATGGATAGACGTTTTTCGAAAGCCCCCAAAGTACGAGGGTTCTTTGAAAGGTTACAGTGCGACTAGGGGTCCACAGGGCTATGAATCTTGCCTAATATTGTTATGTTTGACGCCTACTGTTTACATACTGCTTACGTCTTCTGTGTGAGCAAGAACCAAATATAGGACTATTCAAATTTCGTAAGCAGCTATTTCGTCTCTGTAAAATGAACATTATGTTAGAACCCATTTTGGTTTAGTATGCGTAACAGAACCTGTATGTAGTCAACCCGTACCGGGCTCTGCGTTAAAGAAGTGCATTTCTTTATTAAAAGACAAAATTGAAAGCTGAAGAAAAGCATTGTTGCATTTGTTTGGAATATAAAAAAGAAACAAACAAAGACTTCATCAAAATAAGGGTCTTTGAGCTGATGTCTGTCCCGCAAACCCCTTTCCCATCCGCGGTTTGATTAGAAGTAATTTGAATAGTGAGCAGGCTGGGATGTACTTGGAGGCTGCAATGAAATAGTGAGCAGGCTGGGATGTACTTGGAGGCTGCAATGAAATATTTCGCCATGGTTGGGCACAAAAGTAAAACCAGTCTACTGCCACCCAGTCTGAGGACCTTCTGCTCCCAGAGCTTCATAATAAGAACAGTCTGGCTCTGCAGTGTCAGCCATGCAAGGCGACAGCCAGCTCGTCGGGAGCAGTTAGGGTGAGGCGTCTTGCTCCGGGACACCTCAACACTCATGGCGGAGCCGGGGATCGAACTAGCAACCTTCCGATTGGCAGTCAACCCGCTCTACTTCCTTTGCCAGTGCCGCCTATTCCTTATGTTTCACATCTGGGATTAATAAAGTACAATATCTCTTCTCTAATTATTGCGCAATGTTGAACCTTAACTTACTACTACTAACTTATCACTTGTTAGAAGTGTCTGCAGTGATGTGGGTGAGGAGACTTCCCTTCCTCCTACCAAACTCCAAATCCTCTACGGTGCTTCCTGTTTGACTTTGAGGTACTGTTCTGCATATGAGCACCCATCTGTCGCAGTCACTGCAATATTCCGTAAGCCCTTTATATATGCTTGCAAATCTTGTTTTACCATGCCGACGCAGCAAATTGAGTGGGACTGGGATCAGGCAGCCGCGTGTAGGCTTCACATGTATGAAAGGACCCTGGCCACTTTGCAGATCACTACTGGAATATGCATGTATGCAGTGGCTTCTGCCAGAGGTCCACAATATTGTGGTCATTTAACTCTTATTCATACCTCACCTAGACTCTGAATAGCCTCCCCCCTTACCCCCAAAACCCAATTATGGTATGTTGTATATCCTGGCACTTAATGTATGCACTAGTTGTATTTGCAAGTCCTGGCACTTAATGTATGATGTACGTCCTGGCACTTAATGTACATTCTTATTGTATGTTGTACGTCCTGGCACTTAATTTACATACTGAATGTATGTTGTACGTCCTGGCACTTAATGCACGCACATTGTATGTTGTACGTCCTGGCACTTAATTTACATACTGAATGTATGTTGTACGTCCTGGCACTTAATGCACGCACATTGTATGTTGTACGTCCTGGCACGTAAGGTATGCACTTATTGTGTGTTGAACATTCTAAAAATAGTACTTAGCATTGCGCAGCATCCTAGTTATCTTTTTTGAATGCGGGGAATGGGTTTCTTATTGTCACCACAAGTGAGCACTCATTGCTTCCAATGGAGTCATTTCAACTGTTGAACCACTCATAACATAACCGTTGTCATGGCAACCCTGACCGACCCATCAGATTAACAATCCACTCTCCTGATCCTTAGGTGTAAACAGGAGGAGGCCATTGGCTCGCCGGCGGGCCCCCTGATTGATCGATTCATACCAGTAAAATGACTGGCGAGCCCATGACGAAGTGAGCGCGAGAAAATAAAAAAAATCTATTCCTTTTCCACTCAGTCTTCAGTCTGAGATAATGTCAATTCCGTCTCGCTCAGTCTTCCAACTGAGATAATGTCAATTCCTGCGTGTCCCCGAGATCCATTAAGGGGCTGCCTTATTGATCAGCGTTAACAGGCGCTCTCTTTTAAAGATGAACGCCGGACCGGTCCGCTGAGCGGTCGGAGTGACGGACTGGAGGGCCGTCCTACGGCTCCGAGAGATCCGATCACAGGGGTCCATAACTCTTAAGCCGATGGAGAAGTGCCCCGGCCCTGTCATGGAAGGGAACGGTCGGAGCAACATGAAACGATAAGGCCAAGCGGTCCTACAGTGGAGGGTTAGCCGTTGGGGAGTTTGGGGGGGGGGGGGGTCAGGACACTTGGCAGGGAGTTCAACGACGTGCAGTTTAAAAGCAATTCTCGCAGCTCTTTGATACTTGTGGATGCCGGCTCCCTGGGTGTGGGGAGAGCAGATAAACATATGGGTTCACTTTAATGACAGACTCCCCTTTCAAGTCAGTGAGTCTCTGAGCACTGACCTGAAATTGGACTTCACAAAATAATTAACGTTTAAAGTCCAGGTCTTTCATCAGGCATGATTTAACCAGAGGTTGGGATGATTCGGCCAACTTTGTAAAATCGAATAACACGTTGCATGTGTTTTGAAATTCAAGTAATCATTTAGTCATTTACATTTTCAGATAAGCGATCCATCAGATTCTGTACTTTGTGTCTAGTACTGCATACGTGTTGCTGAGATAGCAAGATGCTAATCATGATAGAGCTTGCATTCCTTTATAAAACAGATTGCATGTCAACTCAGTCTTAACGATGTGCACTGTCACCCCCCTTTTAATGCTCTTGAATAGCGCTAGTGCTGCGGTACAATTTCATTGAAAGTTTGCACAATGCAGATTTTTAGTTGAATGATAATTTGAAGCACCCCCATACGTTCAAATCTGTTCTTAACTAGAGCCCAAGTGTGTCTCTTGGAATCAATTAGAGCACTCCCACCAGGGACATCATACGTTCTGTGCTGTCACGGCTGTATGTTGTCTTTTGTTGTTGAACTGCGCTAAACCTTGGCGCACATGGCAGCCCCATCCATCTTGTCAAAGCACAGGACAAGACCTGAAGTAAAACCTGCATACACTTCTTTAAACGAGCCTCTTGGTTTGTCTCAGCATCTTTCCATTGTTTTGTTATACAGAGTTACACACAAGTCCTCCTACATTTTCATAACATTGAACCCTAAATCCTCAAGGGAACAAACTGAGGCATGGCGTGACTCATTGATGACCGTCCTACTCAAAGATACTCTGATTATGTTGAGTGCATATGACTTTATTATCGGCGTGATTGGGTATTAGACACGCCATCCTTATTTTTTTAGCACAGCAGTGTCAATGAATTTAACAGTCATTTTGACAGAAGCCGAGCCATAAGCTGCAACATTTGGGAGTTTGGAGCAACGTTTCTCGACGGTCACTTCTGTTTGGGGCCGTAACTCAAATCCATGTTCCTCTAGTGTGATTGTAACGACTGAGCGGATCATTCTCGATCTTGACACGGCTCTGGAAATGAGCTCCAACTTGGACCTTCTCTGCGTTGGGAGCCGTCATTAGCAAACGGCTCGATGGCGCGTCCTGATAGGTGTACATAATGTGTGGGGGGCGGCCCACAGCGATCGCAGTGCTCCTGGAAATTATGCAGGGGGAAGATTTACGCAAGCAACGGCAAATCGACTATTTGCTTAGACACACATCCTTTCCGGGGACCCATTGATCCATGTCCGTGCCTCCGGCGTAACCTAAGGTCAGATACATTTCTCTTCTGTCGAAGAGAATGCCGAGTCATGTGTAGCTGTGTAAAGTGTCATTATCCGTGGAGGTAATAAAGGTGATAATGGCGGGGGGTGGCGAGCCTCACTTTGAATCTCCAAACTGCCTCAAAGTTGGGAACTTGGGTGGCGAGCGAGGCCAGCTGCCGCATGCGTCACGAGCCTGACGGCGATGCGGTCTCCCGATGCTAAGGTGGTGGGCTACGTGCTGCCAAATGAGCGTCGCCAACTCAGACCTTTTTGTGTCTGTGGACGATCCGTTTAGGATCAAAATATGTTTGTTTGTAAAGAAAATGCACGTTGACCATCCAAATGCGTTCCTTGCGTTTGTGTAGAAATTGTACGTTCATCATCAAAATGCTTTTCTCGTGTTGTAGAAAAAGTGTGTTTAAAATGTGCAGAAAATGTGTGTTGAGCATCCAAGTAAGTTTCATGTGTTTGTGTAGAAAATATGCGTTTAACATCCAAAGGTTTTTCTTGTGTTTGTTTAGGAAATGTGCGTTTAAGTGCATGCAGCTGATTATCCTATCCTGGAATAAAAACAGTTCTTTAACTAGTTTTAAAGTGCAGCTAGTGTTGTTTTTTTGTCTCTTACCGTAGATGAGCACCACAGACTCCTCGATGGCGTGCTGGTAGCTGAACTGGGAGTCGAGCAGCGCGCGGCTGACGAAGGAGCCGTAGAAGGTGGACTGGTACCAGCCCACGTGCAGATGGTCGATGTTGACGTGGCGCAGGGACCGCATCATCTCCATCTGATACTGGACTGCACGGGTTAAAAACACAGACGATGGGTGAAGAATACAGTTAAGAACAACCAGTAACATTTTTATGATGCAATATGGGAAATGGATTACATTTATACAGCGCTTTTCTAACCACTGGCCACTTGAAGCGTGTAACAATTCTGCCTAATATTCACCCATTCATGCAAACATTCACACATCGACGGTGGTGTCAGCCATGCAAGACGACAGCCAGCTCGTCGGATGATTTAGGGTTAGGGGTCTTGCTGAGGGTAACCTTCCGGTTACTAGCAAATCCGCTACCTCCTGAGCCACAACCTGCCCAGTAAATTCAGCCGTCAGAACCACCAATGCTAAAAATCAGGTTTCATATTTTTACGGTGCGATATTGTTGGCAGAGGCCGGGAGAAAAGACACAAAGGTGCAAAACATCAGCAATCTGAGGGGGGATATACTTTCAGCAAAAGGAGTATGCTTAAAGAAACTCTAAAACGGGCCGGGAACAAAAATGAACAACAAAAACACACAGGCTGCATCTTGTAACATTAGGAGGGGTCGGCAGCAGCAACAGCAGCGGGGCTTTTATAAACATACATCCTCCAAACCGGCATTGCTTCAGCTCCCTTTCGACAGTTAACACACAGAGTGCGAGAGTGGGCGCCGGGGTGGATACAAAGACAGACATCGGCTATTGGGGGAGCGTCTGAGATACATTATGGAGCAGAGCTGTTTCATTACGCACCGCCAGGAGAAATACAAACAGCCCTGTCTCAGCTGGCGGTAAGTAACAGCCAAGAGCGGGCGGGCGGGCAGAATGGGGAGGGGAGAGGGATGGCGTCTGAGAACAGCCTGGCAAGGGGACTTTTATAAATCAGGGTGGGATTGGCCAGCTGTGCCTTCCCTACCCACCCCACTACAACCCCAAGACCTCTGCTCCGTGCCGAATGGCCCTGCCTTCTGTCAGGGAGGGGGGAGGGAGGGTAAGAAGTTACAGGACAGCAGAGCGAGCCCAGAGAGGTCTCCTGCAGCAACCCCATCTTGCAGTAGAGAGAAGTATTTAAAAAAGTGGGAAAATGAAACGCTCAGGGAGGAGGAGAAATACATGGGGGGGGGGGGGCTACCTGAATAAAGTAGCGCCGAGAGATAAAGTACAGGCAGATATAAATATATCACGAATAGATGTGGGAAGGTGATATGGGTAATACGGGCAAAAGTGGCGATATTTATTCACAGGAGGCGGCGTTTCCTGCCTTCCCCTACGTGGGTGACAGGTTACGTGTCGGAGGTAGGCAAGAGATATCTTCAAATATCTTAAAATCTACTTCTGATCCCTTCCAAAGGGTTTTACGGAAACCAACAGGAGAGCCCGGTGTTTTTGTTCAGTGCGATGGACACAAACCCTTCCCCACCTGCCCTCTGAAGCCTCCAGCCCTTGCCCTGGGCCGAAACCCAAGCCGTGTGCACACCTCGGTGGGGGAGAACCATCACAACAGTCCCCCTGCTGGGAGCAGGCCGCCGGTCTGCTTTGATAGGCTGGAGGGGTGGAGATGGCAGAGCGGGGAGGAGGAGGAGACACTGCATCCACAGAGAACCAAGACCTCCAGCGATGGAATCCTGCACATCTTCCCTGGTGTACTAGCCTGGCTATTACCAGACCAGAATCTGGCCCTCTCTGTTGCCGCTTTCACACCAAAAAGAACCGAGAGCCAGTTCCGGGCTGGTGCTAGGGCCAGTTCCAAACTGGTTCCAGCCTTACCCCAGTTAAGAACCGGTTGGTTTCACACCGGCCAGAGCCAGCCATAGAGCCGGCGTGAGCAACGTCATGACGTCACTACAAACGTCTCCACTAGTGAGCTTGGACAGAAGCATACGGCCGACATCTTTCTTTATTCTGGGTGGAAATAGTAACATAGTTACGCCATTAAATGCGTTTATGGAAACATTTTTAGCGAGAAATGTGCATTTTACTTTCATAATGTTCGCTCGGTGAATGTGAAGGATGTTTGGTTTGATAGTTATGACGAAGAGGGAACGCTCCGTTCACTTGCATGGACACGGACTCATCTAGCTGCGTTGACGCGTTGACGCGTTGAACCACCACACAATGATCAAGCGTCAGGTTAGGCGCGCAGAAGAACCCTCGCGCCAGTTTCAAACACAACAACAACAATTTCGTCTTCGATTCAATCCGTGTATGGTTCGTTCTTTGAATATTCAGATTTAAAACAAAATCAGAAAAAACAAAAAAGAACAATACACGGATTCACGTCCATTGTTTACTTCGGTGTTTTAAAAAATGCCGGTCCTCGTTGGTCTTCCTGTTTATGAAGGTACGGATAACTCCGCCCCCTGCCCCCGGCGTAAAAGCGGTTCTAGTTCTAGCCCAGCTCTAAAGTGGGGCCAGAGTTGAACCGGTTTTTAGGGGCCGGAGCCGGTTCTTTGGCGGTGTGAAACCAAAGCCCTGGCCCTAGCTCCGAACTGGCCCGGAACCGGCCCCGATTTTGCGGCGGTGTGAAAGGGGCATGTGTGTGATGAATGTGGTCGGCGCAAACTAAAGTGAAAACAAAGTTGTAGCCAAAGTGCGGGTGCTTGTGGAAGGGGGAGACAGGTAGGTTTTGAAGTAGTAGTCGTATTGGTAGTCGGGACTCGTGTGTAGTAGTAGTAGCAGCTGCTTTTTCATGTAGGTGTCAAGTGTGCAGTAACTATTAAGTGTAGTTGGGGAGATTTACGAGGTCATCGTGTTAGATTCATAGTAGTCGTAGAAGTGGGACTTCTCTCGGAATTGATGTGTAGCACTGGAGGTGTTTTATGAAGGTATTGTGTGCGGCTGTGGCGGTGTACTTAACAGCAGGACAAAAATCTCAGGGATGGAAATGGTGCTATAGCGGAAACGCAGAAGCATCGAGGTGTAAGCGAGACTATAGGAGGAGGGGTTCAGAGAGAGTGCGAGCGAGGTTCTTCCCAGGGGCTCACCGCGAGCACACTCCCAGACACCCAGAGTGCCGGTGGAGAATGACAAAGCCAGCAGGGTCCTCTTCAGAACAGGGAGGGGAGGAGGAGGTTGTTGGAGCCGGCACATAGAAGAGCCAAGCCACTGCACCCTCTGACACGGCCAAGCGTCAAACTTTCAAGCTCATCTTCTCCAAAACGAAAAAGGGTCAGGCAGTCATTCACTCCCTCCCTCGGTCGCTCACATCCCCTCGCTCTCCTGACTCACTTGCCCCTGCACCCAGCCACCCCTTTCATCCCGCGACACAAGCCACTGGCGCCCCGCCCAGATGTCCATCGCTTACACTGTGGCCGAGGAGGAGAGGCGAGCTGACGTGAAGGGTTTCAAAACACACAAGATATAAACGGTGAAAATGCAATTTTCAAAAGTCAAGTGCCTGAAAGTCAAAGAATAGACAGGAAGACAGAGGGAGGAGGGGGAAGAGACAAAAGGGAGAGGAGAGGATCCTGGAGACCACAGACAATGACAGTGAGCCAGCGTCATGCCTACGTCTAATAAAAAGACACTGATAAGTGCAAAGGCTATGGTGATTACAAGGGTTTGTTCCAACGCTGCTGGAATACGTCTTAAGAGAGAAGCCGAGTCAAGGAGTGAGGTTGCTATTTTTCTTTCCTTGATTTGATTTCCGGTCAGTTTTACAACATGGCACTCTACTTGACGCACACAGACAAACTTGAGGAGTGTCAACAGTTACACAATTCAATCACAGTACACCTAAAGCATAGGTCCCACCGGACTGTGGTTGCATTCTGTTGACCTTGTTTTGAAATTGCATTTCCTCATATTTATTCCACCAGAAGGGAAAGAGTAGAGTCGATGAACTGGTTGGAGTTCTGTCAGCAGCTGACTGAATACCCATCTAGGCTACAAAAAAGACTTGTAGCCCGTGTTACAGAGTAGGTGATAGATTTATTGTAAAACAATTCTTTGAAATGGGCCTGCCTTTCACACTACGGTGCTCATTTATGCATTCATCGGTTAAATAATAAGTCACAGTTCTTTCGTTTTCCTACCACCTCAAATACATTTTGATTTAACCCACCCCAGTCACACAAAAATAATGTTTTTTACTCACAATTAATCACAAGGCTGACGTGTGATTAAATAGCTTACTCTTACTTTGAATTGTTTCACAGTCCTAATACGTGACTAACTACAAAACGGAGGAAAGGACCAAGAAGCATGCAAAAGCTCCAGCATGCATTTCGTTTTTCAGCAAGGTGTCTTGTTGCGAACCCATCAGGGAGATTAAAAAACGAGCAAAAAAGGGACTCCATTTAACCGATTGGAATGGTCTTGCCCCCACTCCCCTTTCGCTGGCCCCCCTGCCACGGCACTTAGAAACATGGTCCCGCGGGGCGGCTAGTAGCTGACAGTTTGTTGTAACGTGTGTGAGTGTGTGCTACTTTTAATGCACTAGGCAGCCGAAAGCAGCGTGAAGCCCAGGTACCCTACCGGGATAAAGGGGGTTGCGGAGTGATGGTTCGCACTATTTGCGTACGTCTCATATTGCAAATGGTACGGGGAAGTATTAGAGATGTTGAACTACTCTCCTTGGTATTGTTTTAAGAATGTGCAGGAATATGGGAGTCTGTATGGGGTGGGTCGTTGAAGGGACGGTGTTTATATGCCAAGACCTGAGAGCCAGGTTTTAGCTAAAGGCAAGAGGATGAAATCCCGCCTCCATTGTCCGAACTAAGGCCTTGGATAACGGTTGTCTTTCTCAGGCGTAGAGACATAGTCGGGTCAGGAGACACAGACCTCATTCCTTGTATGCAGGAGGCTCTTAAGTGGTGACATGACCTGCGTTTCTCTAGGGCACTTTGCAAGAAGATTACCTAGCACCACACACACACACAAGTCAGAAAGGGTCTTATTTAACCATCATTGGAGGTTGGACCAGATGCCCCTAATTCCATTTACACCCCCCCCCCCACCGCCCCCGCACCCCGGTTAATGCGGACCCCGACGCCTGGCCTATGAAACAACTTGAACCCCATGGCCGGACATCTAATGAGTCTACCCTGTTGGACTCCCAGAACCAGTCCGGGTGTGGTGATGGGAGAAAATCTATGTTGTTCACCACTTTCCACCTTATTGATACCGCTTGGTTTACTTACTGAACATCTCCTCTCCTTTGATAGTATGTAAAAAATCATGTTGGCAGAAGTTTGTTAAAGGGATGAAAAACAATGTCAACTTTTCTCAGATATTTTCTTATCACATCTTATACAATCAACCATGCAATTGGCTAATCATCTTTAAACCGTAATCATTAAGTAATCGCTCATGTCTGCTTTAGGATGTTCCGTCATCTTGTGTGTTCAATGTTTGATAGCCCTCGAGTCGAGCTGGATTTGAACTGGCACCATGGCATGCATCACAGCAGCATCCATTGCAGCGTGTTATAGTCAACACCAAAACAAGACCTACAGTCGAGTCTCCTGACGCGAGCTGTCCCTTCTGCTATGCCGAGCCGTCTGGCTCGGCATAGCAGAAGGGGTTGGGTCTGCTACCCGCTTTACAGCGAACCTCTGCCGTAACAGAGTCGCACTGACCAGCAACGGATCACAAACCTGTTAACTTCCTCCACACATCCCTTATATTTAGGCCACCAGGTAGAGTGCACTTAGGCCAAATCAAATTCTCTTTACCGGCAGCGAACAATTTATTGGTCGATGAATAAGTTTCGAATTTTAGTCAACCAAAGATTTTCTTTCTGATGTTCACAGCCTCTTCCACAGTGATGCACAAGTACACAAATTGCGCGCTCATTTCCCCATGTCAAGTGCCGAGTTTAGCGGCTGCATAATTTAATAAAACGGTGAAGAGGGTATATCAGCCAGAGATGTTTGCCAACTCGACTAGAAGCTTAACAACAGTTCAACTTGGTTAGCTCAAAATAAAATAAAAAGAGCCAAACACATTATGTTATTGTTGCAGAAAAGGTTACTCGAACAAAATGTTAAGTGCCTCCCTCATTCGGGAGCCGTACTCCAACTGACAATATAGTAAATATAGTCGGGTGAGTGGGGTTAGGGACGTAGGTGGGTGCTGAAGCCCGTGAAACAAACTAAGCATTACAGCAGGGGCTTGGTCCTGCAATACTTTCCTCTCCTTCTCCATCCTATTTACATTTTTCTCTTCATCCCGTGTGTCACCTACTCTGGCTTACCCGGATTCAGACCATGACATCTCAAAGAGCGACCGCGGGGAGTCCAAACCCGACGCCACAGTGGATGTTTACCACCTCGTCCAATAGGGTCTTCTCCAAGGTCAACACCGGCTTATTTGTCTCCCTGGAAAAAGCTCCACCATGAAGCCATTACCTGTGAGCGATGGGGACCAGCCGGCCGGTCTCATATTACTAATGCCGACACATTGCACGCCACTGGTGCTCAGCGTTGACAGCAGTGTGGGTTATCTCGCCATTTTTTAAGGACACCGAAGAGGCGATGGCCAAGGAGAGATCAACGATTGGACGAATCGAGGGGATTGCCTCCGACGGCTGCATTCAAAGTCCTCTTGCTCGGACCTGACCCGTGGAGAATCTGAAGGATCCCTACACATGCGTCTTAGCTGTGTTCATGAGGGTGTGTCCGGATCATCACTGCATGAATTTGAGTCCATCCATATGGCGTTTCATACATCTGACGAGCAAAGTCAGAAAAAGATGCAGAAGATTTTTTTCTGAATTGTTCAATCAGGTTTATGGCCGCCAACCATACTAAAGTGGGAAATTCTGAATTTTTTTAAGGGCATGCCAATAATACAATGAAAAATATTTCATCTGTTGTCAAGGAAACTGGTCTCCAGAGTGTTAAGATGAAATTTTCTTAACCCCTTACTGCACTGCAATAACACAGAAGAGCGTATGCGAATTAATATCATGATTTATATTAATTGAACAAGGCCATAATGCCCTTGACAAGCCTGATTAACATGGTAATGACTTTTTGTCTACTTACCTACTGCATACAATTATTTTTTTGTATTTTTTCGAAACTTGATTTCTTTTTACGTTATCGCTTCCACTCAGAGCAAAAGGACGAGTGTTCTGCATTCAAAATTAGTACAGCCATTGCTGGACTCACAGAAATCGGAAACTGTCCCATGGAGCAAACAATTGGATATGAAAGTGTTTTCCGTGACTGAGGTTTCTACAGGGGTTTTTCAATTAGTGCGTTTGTGTTGAAGTTGCATCGTGTTCAACTTGACTGACAAGAGGTTAGACTACGCCCGAGGCAGCACTGCCTTTACGTCCTCTCATGTTGGATCCAGGGCAGGCTGGACGCAGCCGTGACGGAAATTGCCTCTTCACGTACAAAGTTGAGGCCTCATTTAAAAAAATACGAAAACTAAACGAGCGTCTTTGGCATGACGACAAAACTTATTTCTTCACATTCGGTTGATAATTATGCATTTTTACTTTTTGTTTCCATTATTTGTTTTCAGGCAATATCTTGGACGTTACACCTTAAAGACATGGCAGGTGAATCGTCCCGATGTTAGTATTAACTCAAATACGTATAGAACTTCAGAAATGTATCGTGTAGTCCATCTAAGCATGAACAAAGTGAAATACTCCAAAAACCTTCATCTCCTGGCAACCAATTTATGTCTGTCATTTTGTGTCCCCATCACACCCAATTGTGAACTTCATCTACAAAAATAAAGTCGAAAAATGGAAGCAAAATTGAACCTTCTCGTTTCCACTTGAAGGTTACCATGCTTTGTCCAAAACCATCAAAATATTCAAAATGTGGACAAAGGCAAATGGGTTTCCTCAACCGCAGGTGAGCAAAGACAGTGTATGCATCCGTTTAGGAACACCTTCATATGCCACCATGTCTCCAAAGCAGATGGTGCCAAGATCCAACAAGCACCTGGTTCGCCCAGTCCTTTAGTGAAACAGACGTTTGTCACTTTCGTCATTCCGGAGATGGCATGACGTAGTGTCTAAGAGTGAGTGAGCTAGCGAGCGAGAGAAAGGGAAAGAGCCCGAGAACACGCCGCCTTTCCCCTCCTGCCGTACAGCATCCAGCTGCACATCCAGGGCTAGACGAGTCACCATCAACACGGTGCCAGCCCCCTGGGGAGTGTCACAGCCGGGAGCGTGGCTCCTTTTGTCCCACTGGCACTACACAATAACCCAATTAGAGCCAGAGCTAAGACGGGGCAGCTCATCTGGCCACCTATGCCAGGCGCTCAATACTTGTTTTTACTCACTTTTCTGCCTCTGCGAAAATACCGGTATAAAGAAAAATCGCAATATAATGCACATCCACCATGGGAAAGGGCCGAGTCAGCAAATGTACTCTGGCGAGGAGAGCTGGACGGCTCCCAGGCGCCGCTCTGTGTGTGTCCAAGACCGCTGGAGATGATCGTGTGATGCTGCTCCACCGCACCACAGGCTGTGTCGGTTAAGACGTTTATTCAAGTTGTTTGGAATAGGTGTTTACTTGTAAACTAGAGATATTAATCACACACACACTTATTGGCAAAGTTGAGTGTGGAGTGAGTTTGCACCATTGGCATAGGAGTAGCATGCACGCCATATACATGCCACGCAAATGGAAAAGACAACTTCAGAGAGAAGGAGAGGAGAAATGGAGGGAGAAAAAAAGGAAAGGCAATGACTGGGGCAAGAAAACGAGCTAACGGTGGACACGTATCTGACCGTCTTGTAGCAGGGCATTTGATTCAGTCGTGTGTGCGGTCGACAGTGAGCGAGCCAGGATCACTGTCAGAAGAGCGGCCTCCAGGGCAGATGCGAGTGTGGCGGGTGAATGTCAGTGGAGATGAGAAGCTGATGAGTAATTAAGCATGTCATCCACACACACAATTGCACCGTCTCTTCACAAGCGCGCACACACACACACACACACACACACACACACACACCAATCTCCCTTGACATCCTGAAGGCCACCGGCATAAATGCACTTTTTTTTTTATTTTCCTTTTCCAAAAGGAATTGGGGACACAGCAATTCCACTCCCAGCTAGTGGTCAAGGTCAAATGCTGTGTGTGTGTGTGTTAGTGCATGTCCGAGTGTCTTAGTGTGTGTGTATGTGTGTGTGAGAGTGTGAGTTTGTGTCTTAGTGTGTGCGTGTCAGCAGTGATAAATGTGTGTGTTGTCGGGGAGTAAATGGCCTTATCGAGTTTGCAGTCAGGCCCAGGGCTAATTCTCACCACTGTGATGGTGAGGGGCGAGTGTTTGTGCGAAGCTATTTGCACCCCCACACGTGTTGTGTGTGCACACACCCCGTGTCACTCCGTGTTCCACCTGGCACGTGGATAAGGAGCAATTACTCTTAGTTAAGCAAGCCCTGCAGGAGGCTTACCGCCTGCCCAGCATGCACGTGTGTAAACAGATCCAGTCGCACACAAACACCCACCTACACTGTGTGCCCCACATCCCCCCTGCTGGAGGAATTGTCAACAGGACAATAAGGATGAATGGAAGAACGCTGGACTGAAAAGTAGCGATGGTAACCAGCCACGTTGTTTCAGCATGCTGGGCATGCCTGCTATCACACAACTTTTTAAAGGGATGAGGGGGGATATAATCACACCGGCACAGTAAAGCACCCCACGCATGGCAATGCATATATGCATCGTCCTGTTTTGATCAGTATATGCCAATGTTGTTATCAATAAAAAAAACAGTTTGCACAAGGCAAGCCGATGCACTTCTCCATGTTGATAGGAGCATTAAAATGAGAACAATTAATGGGACAAAGAAATCAAGGGATATTTAGCATAGAAAAAAGATTAACTATGACATTAATGCGATTAAATATTTTAATCGCTTGACCACACACACACACACACACAGTATGAAATCCATCTGGGTAGGGCTGTCAAGGGATTTTCTAATTAGCAGCAGCCAGAAAAACAGTGGTTGTTGTAAAAGAAAGAAAAAGGAAACGATCAATTGTACATTTGGGCCACGGCAGAGTAATCCATTGAGGGTCACCTCTGGGGAAGACCTCATCACAGAGGTAGTGAGGCAACCAGATCATACATGGACCATGCACCGCCTGCAGCTTGAATGTGAATTTAAAAGCACGCCAGTCGTATTTTTGTATCCTCCTGACTTCAATTATCCCAACGTGAATATGTCTGCTAGGGTCGACAATTAAAAAAGCCAGTGGCTCGCAACACTGAACCTCTCATTCCACCGAAGGATAGACGGCTCGCGCAGGGTGGTAGAATCTGCAGAACCTTTCACTGGGCAGCCCACACTGGCCAGTAGACAATGGTTTCACACAGTACACTCTGTATTCGTCTTATGTCTCCGAGTGGACCACAACACCAATGATTCCATTCAACTGAAGTGGCACTTCTATTGCGTACCATTTTATTGCAATATCCCTAGAAAATGTTTCTCATTTAAAAAATAAAAATGTATGTACGTGTTCTTTTCGGAAACGTTTGTTCCCCCCCCCCCCCGCCCAACGCTTTAATCCACTGTCAGAATGAGTTTAATTGCATATAATACAACCTATAGAAACGGGTTTGACTGTATCGGATAGACACCGGCTTGGAGTCCATTTCCCTACCTGGTCTGTTTTACATCACAAAGCACGCCTGCTGGCTCATAAATGATGAGTCCAGAGTGGGGGGGGTTGGGATGCAGGGAGGGAGGAAGGGGGGAAGGGGGAGAGGGGGAGAGAAAGGGTGAAATGAGGAAGGCGCAGAGAATGCAATCCACTAAACTCTTCGGGAGGACAATATTCCGTGGATGTGTCAAGGGCCATTAATAAATCAGGGCCATTTAAGTGATGGAGAAGGGCCAAAGGATATAGCTGAAACCCCGGCCATATATTGCTCCGTGACCCAGCGCGCCCACACACAGTCCACAATGAGGACGCGGGACATATATTCCAGAGACTTAACAGTTTCTTCAAAATGTCACCGCCGCCACAACAAGTCATCCACCAGACCCCAGGGTCACGGCGAGACAAAGTGACAGAAACGGAGAGAGACAGAGCAACAAGAGAAGAACGGGCCAAGGGACTCCGGGAGGAGAGAACCCAAGTGGGGGTCATCGCTTGGGTTTAGCGAAGATGACTTGTCAGCACGGGGCCCGTCTAATTACATCACGCTGGAGTCGGGGCCTATTCAAGTACCCTGTGTGCCACCTGTGGAGACCAGGGTGGGAGTGGCTGTCGTCACACCAGGACTAGTCACATATTTTGTCCAATGCGACACTGTGTTTAATGAAGGCAGAGGTTTGTGAGTCATGCCTCCACAAGGCAGTGGAAGCACAAGCAGCCTGGAAGATTGGTTTGATTTGTGGTGCGGCCATGAACAAAGCAGTGTGTCAATGTCGTCCAAGACAAGCTGGCGAAATGCAGAGGTTTGTAAAAGCCCACGTTTTTTGCCCTTCTTTCGGCTTGGTTCATTTTGTTCAAGGTGCACCAGAGCTAAGGGAGTAACGGTTCACAAAAGTCACGGTTCGGTACGTACCTCGGTTTTTAAGCCACGGTACAGTTAATAGTTAAGGGGACATTTAAAAAAAACTGCTTGTTTCTCAATCCGTAGATAAGCAGCAATGAAAACACCAATAAACTTGGTTATGGCATTTGCATTTCTGAATTCCCAGACAGGGGTTTTTGAAATAGTGTTGTGAGCTGGGTTTGCACAGCTCGTTTCCTTTTTCCACATTAACGGTGATAGTAACACCTGGATGGTGCCTTTTCAAATGCGTGTGCATGTTAAAGTGCTGTACGCAGACACGGAGAGCCCACTCCATATGATCCCATTTAAAAATGGGATCACCAAGAGACGTCAGGGGCGAGTGGCAACACGTACATGAACACAGCCTACCCGCAGCAGCAAAACAATGTTCCTGAGGCCAACATGTCGGACCAACTTAAAATAGCAGGCCGGGGAAGCCCTGGCCAATCAGCTGATGGCACACAAAACAGCCTGCGCTTGATCCAAAGTTTACTCCATCATATTTACCCCAAGCCCAAGTGCTGTGACTAATTGGTCGGTAAGTAATTGCCATTCAAACGGTAAGCGGTTGTGTGTCTAGTCGACTCGGCGGGAGTGAAACAAAACACGAGATGTCAACCTAAAAAAGAGAGGGTGTCATTCGGCGAAATCAATGCCTCTCATTAGGAGTGTTAGCTGCATCAAAGGAAATGTTTAAGGGCTTTCTTCCATTTTAAAAACACTTGAAAAGCTTGGCGATCCACCACACTAAAGCCCCTTCTGTCAGAGTATCCCATCACATGCCCTAGTGTCATGTCTTTCAGCCAATAAGGGCACTCATTTAGTAAATGTCACACCCCGGAACTTAAATTGGGATAAAGAGGCTCCATTGGTCAATGTAGGTTTTGAGAACCATGCTTGTTCCCGGAGAGATTTTTCAAAGCCAGGTGGCAAGTCTCAGTGACAATGAGTAATCTGGGCACAACCTGCAATGGACATTGTGGGGGGATGCTGTGGCATCCCCCCCATTCACTTTGAGGCAAACTGAATCATTGCACCTTTTTTTCCTTTTAGAAATTCCTTTATAAATATTGCTATTACAGGGCTTAAGTGGCAAAAAAAAAAAAAAGACGGTACACACATTCAATTGGGGAGAAAAAATTTTGAAAGTTTTTAGAAATAAGAATAAATTTGTAAGGTGTACACACAGCCTGTAACTAAACACAAGACTAAATTCAAAAAGGTACAACCAAAGTAAAGTAAAAACAAAAAAAGGTACCAAACCAAAAGCCTTTATTTTGGACTTTTTAAATGCTAATTGCTCCTTCAGTTTTCACAAGTAGTACTTTCAGAGAACTGGCTAGTTATCTACCACCAGGGATGACGGTAATAAGCAAAACGGTAATAAGCTCTGAAATATTTCCCTTTCTCCGTTCGATATTCTGCTTAATGAATGCACATATTCATCAACGGCCAATTCTAATCCCTGTTCGAAGTAACAAGGAGCAAATCGACAGGAGAGAATATAAGCAGACCATATCCTTCCGCTTTCGTGTGTCCCAACTCTGTAGTACAACCGATTTGATCTCGGTCCTCTCCTCTGTGACATTATGAAGAATAAAAGGGCCCAGTGATTGCATAGCAAGCAGAGATTCACCTGGTGAAGTGTTCAGCATACTGGAATAAACCACTGGGACTACTTAATCATCCCCAAGGGTTTTTTCAGATATGTTCATATCCAAAAAGCACCATATTAGCATGCCAACCGACATCAAATGAAGAGCAAAGTCATTTTCCCTCAGTTGATGATGCACAGCCATTGTTTTACAGAGCACTTTCCCTAAATGCTCAATTACCCTAATCCTACTTTCTAAAAATCAACTGGCACGTCAAAGTGCACGTTGCCAATCATAGAAGGAGTCTGATGTGGTTACCCTTTAAAACCGGCTTCCCTGGCCATCTTTTTACATGTGCTGAAACCACAGGGGGTGCACAGCTAAACGTCATCAACACACTCTGCTGGAGGGTTTCCGATTGTTCCGCGTGTCTGGAGAATGAAGGCCTTTCGACAGCAGCGCATATTTCTCTATTCACTTCCTGGCCACACAAGAAGGACACAATGTATGCAAGGACGGAGGTGGTGGAGGCGGCTTGGGGTTTTGGCCAAGGTTCATCATCAAGGGGCTGCTTCCCCCGTTCCCTTTTCTATATTCTCACCCTCTCTCTCGCTCTCTCTCCCCTCCTTTGTATTTTTCTAGGAATGGCCAGAGCTGCAATAGCGGCTCCACACTGGCACCTGTTGACGGAAAGGCAGCATAGCAATGGACGCCGCACGGACGTCCATATAACATGGACACTAGGGGTGGGTATTGCCAAAGAAGTCACGATTCGATTCGTATCACGATTCACATGCCACGATGCGATTCTATCACGATACTTGAATTATAGCGATGCTTTGCGATGCATTGCGAATTTTCACTGAACACTGTTAAAAAAAAATTAAGCCATTACCAGTGGCTGTGTATGATCTGGATAGTGTGTTCAATTGATAACTCAAAGCAACTCAATTCATACATAGCTGTATTTATTGAAACGACTATTACTGGATACACTGGCAAGAAGTACTAAGGATCTATAAAACTTAAAATAACAAAATAAGGATAATCAGTGCCGTTTACATGGCCTCAGTGGTCCTTTAAACCAATGAAATGAAAACATTCAAACATTTCCCCTTTTGGAAGTAGCTGCCATTATAACAACAATATAATTTCATAAACATAAGAGGACAAACTGATGCCACAAAAGTGAATAGGCTTTATAATTATTATTTTTTTTTTTTAATTATTCATTTTTTTTAATTAATAATCGATTCTTGGCGTCAACAATCGATGCAGTAGATCGTGAAAATTAGAATCGCGATGCATCGTCATGACGATTATTTGGCACACCCCTAATGGACACACTTGAGGGAAAATCATTAAAACGTGTTCATGTCATACAGACACTTGCACCATGGCCACAACCTCAAAACACATCTGGAAAGTGAGAGGGAATCTGTCTCTAGCCGGTAAAAAAAAAAAAGGTGAATAAAGCGGTGTGCAACAAGCACACACAAAAAAGAAATGCAGATATCCATAAGAACACATGAGCCAGTTTCAACCAAACCCGAACAGGACAGTCCACAAAGTCAACAGTGGCAGGTGGACCCAGCAGCACGCCCACTGGGTCCTTCTAGCGCATCAGAGTCGGAGGCGACTGTGGTCACTGCCCAGCACTGGGGAGCTTTTGAGGAATATCAATCTGCAGATTATGCAGCGTCACTGAATACACACTCAGCCAAGAGTAGGGGGGAGGGGGGGGGTGGGGGTGTTAGCCTGCATACTTTAACACTGCGGTATATGTGACAGTGGCTTGGACCGCAAAGAGGACAAAGGGAAACATGCCTGCCCTTTCCATAGTACACCTTCAGCTCAACTGGCTGCTTTTGTTGGTGTTGGGGAGGGGGGGGAGGCAGAAAAGGCTACAGCATCACACCATAATGTTAATTGAAGTTGAATGAATGACTTAGCTAGGGGAGGCAAATAAATAAAAACGAATCAAAAGGGAGGCTCAGCTAGTGTGGAGCAGCACCTCGTCCTTGAGGTCGACCGGGGAATTGGGCTCCGGCCAGCGAATAACGCAGAACAGGAACCGCATCCAACAAGGCCAGGGAGAGCGAGGGAATAGCAAGAGAACGTATGCTGACGAAATAGAGCGCCTTGGTAGTCACCAGTGTCCAGCTCCTTGTGGAACCACAACACACGGCCAAACACCCGAGAGTTCTGGGCTTAAATCACAGCAATTATCCTCATCTCTGGTGAGTGCCTTCAAATGGGGGAATTTTTAAAGATGCACTGAACTGAAATAATCAACAACGATAACGTGTTAGTTATGACCATTATAAAAAAGACAAAAAAATAATTAAGAAATTAATATATATAGCTTTTGCAACAAAAGGAAATGCGTCTGTTAGTATTAGAGCGCCGACATTTTCAATGACGTCACTGGCATGGTAGGACTAGGTCGTTGCTGCAGACTAGCAAACGTCTTCTACACACATTTTAATATGGCTGGTTACGCGTTGTGTCCGACTACCACCCGGTGGAGAGGGATCAATTTCAGGCTCCAGATCCACCTTCGGATCATGTTGGTGTGACTGGTGTGCGTGTGGGCGCTGCCGGAGCATGGACACTGCCATTGAATCAGCGAGGCGCTGGAGCGCCCCATAAATAGCAACCACAAGTAACAAGGCGAAAATTATCTTTCTCCCTCCGTTTTCCGTAGATGCGTTTCAGGAATATCTCCGTAAAGACGGACTCATTGCGAAAGCGCATTGAGCTGTTCAAACGCTGTAGTACCTACATATTCAAGGCGCTTGGTCTCCACACAAAAAAGTGGAGCGCATCCAGCCTGCGCGCATCCAGCCTGCGCGCATCCAGCCTGCGCGCATCCAGCCTGCACGCTGTATACAAACAATCAAGTCAAGGAGGAGATGGCAGTTGTTAAACCTTTTCGATTGAGTAGAAATACTTTTTAATGTACAGTTAGTATTTAAATTGACCAGGGGCTGTATTTAAAGCTACAAAAATAATGCAAAAAAAAAACTAACTCTCAACGCAACTCTAACGTCGCTTCAGGCGTCCACACGAATCCGCATAGGTCCGGTTTTATTTGAAACTAAGGCTGGGACAACGCGTCAACGCATAAATTACATTGACGCGAAAAATGCGCGTCGATTCGAAAAACCAAAAACAAAGATGGCGGCGCCGTAGCGTAGTAGCAACGCGAGTGGCTCCTCAGACTTTCATAAGTGCAAGGCTCCACACAGTAGTTCCTCTAAAGTATGGGAATTGTTTAATGTAAAAGGATACGATTCCGTGATACGTCGTCTTTGCAAAACATTTAAGTTCATAAAAAACATAAATGTTGAATTCTGAATATTTATTATTATTCATTTTCTGTTGGAAAAGCACATTTATATATTAGCTTAAAGCCCCCAAGTTTACAAAAGTTACTGTATTCTTTCAAGACAAAGGTGAGTGGCTGAGTGCATTACTATACTTTGTTATGTTTATGTGAATAAGGAATTAAAAAATGCACTCAAGGAAAAGAGGCCTGTGTTTTCATAAATCTTTTCAATTCTGTTGGTTCAGGAAGGACAGAAGGCCTTTGTGGTTTCAAGGCCTCAAGGCTTCACGGTTTTATTGAATGCTACCTCTGACTTCTAAGAATGCATTACTTTGCACTTTTATTTTGGAATTTTAATGCAAAAACATGCATTAGAATGTTAAGGAATTCATGTTTTTTTTCATTCAGATATGTAAATCAACATGTATAAATTGCTATTAGTCAATTAATGGGGAGATAATCGATAATCTAAATCGAAACTAATCGCTAGATTAATCGTTTAAAAAAATAATCATTTATCCCAGCCCTATTTGAAACCACCCTGGGACCATGGACCTATTAGAGAACAAGAACATGGTTTATTATCTGCCTAATAACATGGTTATTAAAGACAGTTTCACCAAAAGAAATGTGCTCTGTGTGGACGGGGCCTGAAAGACATGTTGGGCCGTGTTCACATCTAGCGTTTTTTTAAATCTGCCAGCGCTTGTTTTACATTATATTCCTATGGAGCAGAGTGTTTCTGGAAAAAGTCGGGGCAGTTTTTTTTTTAAACGCCTCTCCCAGCGCTTTTTTCTGCCATACGGAGCGTTGAAAAAAGTTCAACTTTCAGGAAGAAAGCGGTCGACGTCAGGCGTCTTTTTGGCAACTGACCAATCTCAAGCGGAACATTGACACTTCGTCACGAAGGAAACTCAACTGTCAAAACAAGAAACAATGGCGGACAAATCACTCGGGAAAGTGCCGGTGGAGCGATTAATAGTTTTAATTACAGAACATGTCGATAGCTACGACATGTCTAATGGGCTCTAGCCTGGATACGTAGTAGGTGAGTAATGTCGGGTCTAGAATAGGTTCGTTGCTAGGCGGTAGAAAAAACGCTTTCGGTGCTTTTAGGACAAAAAATGCTGCCAGCTTTTTTTTGGGTTGAATAAACGGTCAGCTCAACTTTTCCCAATTACAAAAAACGCTGGGAGATACACCTGCGGATGTGCATAGATGCAAGGCGGATTCACGAGTGTCACGTTTACTTTAGGTGTATGTTGGAGGTTTACTTTCTGGTGGATGTTGATGGATATTACACAGATGGATATTGCATAGATACATCTTACTATGAAACTATTTCTTCGAGTGTAACTCCCTCTACATCAGCAATCGGCTAGTTGGCGAACATCAGCCATTTCAGCAAGCCTCAGAGTCCGACTCATTCCCTGCTATGGCTGCTAGAATCATAGAGTAGAAGTAGGTTACCATGCCAGTTGCGTAGCTGATTGTTGAACACCAACATGGCGGCACCCGTAACATAAACAACAATATCACCGTACAATTTTATCCCTTTAAGCAAGTTCAGACAATTTTAGTTTTTGTACCAATGAGAAGGCAGACAATACATGTTATATAAACTAAACTTCAAATTTCAGTTCAGTTCATCTTTAAAATGTGTGGTGTTATTTTGGCGGGCTAAAGGGTACACAGGGAACAGAATTGCGCCATCTGCAACTTACTGCGTTGAGGTGATTACACATAGCCATTGCCCTTTCCATTTCCGTCATCCAATCAGAAACCTTCCACTCTAGTGCCATAGAGGACTCCATAGATGGACACAGTGTCGTTTGAAACCGTGGCCAAGCAGTTGGTATACAGTACATTGACTGCGTTTAAAAAGCGTTTATCTAGCCACTAGTCAAAGTGCATTTGTATTTTTTGCCTCACTTTTGCTCACACACTGACCGGCCGACCGTGTCCGATGAGAACCAGCTCATTGAGGACAGTTGGTCTTGCTAAAAAAGAGCGGTCAAGCCATTTTCTCCTCTTCATTCACTATAGCATCCGATACCAATATGATTTGTCAAAAGGACTTCCTTCAACCGAATCTGCCGAAGACCATTTAGTAAGTGCATTGTAGCACGCAGACTAATTTATACTCAAAATAACACTAATAACGTGTGCACAAACATATTGGAACAACCAATTATAATAGTCGCAGGGTCAAAATGGAAAGGGAAAGGGGGGCTCATTACCAATGTAAAAGGTGGAAACCTCCCAAAATTGATATTTTGTTCCTCACCAGTTGCCAAAAGTAAAGCATGTTATTTTATTTTGTCCCTCTCCGGTCGAAGTAAAGTCCCAGAGTTTGGGTCTTGTTTTTGGATGAGCCAGCATTCCATCCTGGAATAACTAAAGCGTAAGAACCCAGTCTCTACCGCTGCAGAATCCACATCTGGCTTCATGTCGCTGAGTTGATCCTGCCATGTTCAATAATCACTCACTATTGTTGACTGAACGCTGATGCTAGTATCTAAAGATACCGGGTGTCGGATGCCGGGCGTCGGGTTTCAGGCTCGGAAGTCGCGCTCATCATTATTCACCGTGGCCAATCAGTGGCCAGCAGTGTGTTTAGGTCACACAAAAGTATCAGACGGAACAATGACGGAGGCCAGACTGAAAAAGTACCAGGTGCCTCATTTTGGCGATAGAAACGCAAAAAAAAAGGAGGGCCGAGTAAAGGTGAGTGAGCCGTTACTGTCGGAGGAAAAGGGGCTTACGCGTCCTTGGGTACTAGGAAAGGCGCTATATAAACTCAAGTTATTAATATTACCTTTTGCAAGCAGTTTAAGTTAAACAAGCCACTAAGACCCTAACCAAACAAAGAAAAGGGAGTTGGTTTTGCTTGGGGAAAATTCAAATCACATTTCTCCCTGTTGACTCAGACCGGCAGCGAGTCACATCCAACTATCGCCAACCACCTTGAGGCTATCAGAAGGCTCCTTCACACAAACAACCGTCACGGTTGTTAGTTGGTTCAAAGTAAAAATGATTTAAAGGTTTCAAGGTGGCCAAGGCATTAGAGGAGTTTACCCGCTCTAAAGCCCTAATTAACGGACAAAGGTGTGAAGACACGGTGGTGGCTCCAATTTATTTATTTCTTTACACTGACAAAACAAACATTTATCCACCGCTGGAGCCTGTGTGTCGGGGATATTTTCAGACAGCAAGGCTTGTTAGCGCGATGCCTGTTAGAGCCGGATTCGCCTCTTCTCACCTCCCCCACCATACCATTGTTCTCGCCTCACTGGCCCTGTACTGAGTCGCTGCAGCTGCACTAACAAGGTGTAGTGTAAAAGAAGAGGAAAAAAGAGAAAATACTATGGTGTACGTTGAATGAGGTGGGCGGACCAGGTTGGTCCAGTGGTGGTGGGTGTGTGAGGGGGGGGGGGGGGGGTCCAAGGGCTCAGAGTGAGTCTTTGAGGATCTGCCGTCAAGGTTTATAAATACACGGCGTGATGTATATCCGTCCACGGTAGCAAGAGTCACACCTCAACCCCCTGCAAGTTTGAGGAGTGATGGCAGTTACAACCCCCCACTGACAACGGAGGTCACCCTGTTGCTAGTTAAAGAAGGTGCTGTTGCACTCTCTGGTAGCCACGTAAAACAATAAAAACCTTGCTAAAGCACATTCACATTGAGCAGAAGCTTTTATCCAAAGCGACACTTACAATGAGTACATAAGTGAGAAGAGAAAGAATATATCGCTGTCGGTACAGTAAGGACGTTCATAGAACCAGGTTCCAAGCACTGACAATCGTCAGGTCAACCCATTCCCCCTCTACAACAAGGACAGCTAGGATTAAATGCTACACGGTGCTTAGGCCCAATCCCATTTCTACCCCCTCCCCCTTGTTTTGAAGGGGTAAGGGGTAGCAATGGGATTGGGCCTTAGTACTATATTCAAGTGCAAGGGAAAGTACCTTCGTCAAAGTCTGCGTCGTCCTCGGTGTGCTGGGGGAAGGGGAAGCAGTTGGTGATCTCCAGGCGGTCCTCCACCACCAGGCCCAGTAGGACCCCCTGGACCACCTCGCTGCCCTGGCCCTCCTCCTGGTAGTGCTTGATGATCTTCAGGACCACCTGGGGGGGGGGGGCAGAGGTAGGAGCACCGTCAGTCGGTAACCGAGGAGCGGGCTTATTACGGTTGGACTCTGGGGTTTAGTAGGTTTGAGCGAAACCCATTCTTTATTTAAGAGCTGCATCCGGTGGTTTGGATGTTGGAACCAGACAGTAATGAGGTGCGGAGGAGAAAAGAGGTTGCGGTGACATGTGGTAGATTCTCATCACCATCAATAACTTCCTTTTCAGGTTATTGGCTGCCAACTTAGTTTCTGTGATACATTTTCGCCCTTTCTCCCCGCTCTCTGAAAGGCTGGCGCATTAGCTGCTCACTTTGCCTTGTACTTATTAGCCGTTTCTCAGGAACCTTTAGTCCATCTTGCAAATTCGTTTTTGTATCCTTGTTAAGACAATTTTCCCCATTGAATTGAACCCAAGTACAAGCAAATTAACTAACCGCTACACAATGGGTGAACAATCAATGACCTATCCATTCTCATGAACACAATGTGCTAACCCATCTAAAGAATTGTACTCGCACAACTACGATTACATTTTGTCGTGTGCAAGTCAAAGTCCAGTACAAAACAAAACATTGATGGTACTTGGCTGAAAAACAAGAACGCACTTCGGTCATCTACCGATTATCTTAAGTGCATCCTGGACATACTACATCAATGGAATCGATCGACTGGTTATGCATCCGATAAAGCACCCCATCCGCAACATTAAATGAACGAATGTTATGGGGATTAAATACATGATGGGCGGACCCTGACCCGCCAGACCTTTTGACCTCATATAGCGTGAGGGTCCAATCGCTGAAGGACCGTGATTTAAGAGCACAGATAAATCAATGGACAGTGAAATGAAGAAAATACTATCACTCATGAAAAGCAACAACGTTTACGTTTTTTAAGAAGAATTGACCATACACAAAAATGGATGGATGTAGAATGCACTTATTATAATTTGTAGATCCCTCATGATAAATATGTTCCTTTCGCCGGCACGTGAGTTAAAGGATAGACCTTTGACCGTTATATTGAAGCAAAAGCAGCACTAAACCAGCCAGAGACACTACTTATTATTACCCTTGCTACGGTTTATATTACTGCAGATTTATTGAGATTTTATAGACTTACTGAACACACACACACACACACACACACACACACACACACACACACACACACACACACACACACACACACACACACACACACACACACACACACACACACACACACACACACACACACACACACACACCTTTTGAATGATTGCTAGCTATATTTTAGGTTGTGGTCAAAATTGGTTTTCCGGACAAAAGTTGCTGGTACGGTATATCTATAGACCACTCGGACCCAATACAAACAGGGAGGTGGTTAAGAACCAAGCGTTCGTTGAGGTGGTGGTGGGGGGGGATCGAGGACGAGGACCTCGTTATTTAACGAGGTAGAGCATTCAGAGACCCATTAGGATCGTCTTTACTGCCGAGCACCACTAGAACACAGCCCAATGAGATTGTGCTCCCAGAAATCAATGAGCACAGAGGGTGTGCTCTGGCTCATCCCAGCACCAGGCCTGCCTGACAACACTGTCCGCGACGGCACCGAACACAGTGCGTGTGCCCGTGCAGACAGAGGCACGCACACATGCGATACAATAGGTATAAATGCATGATATTCACACACACTTCTAAACGTTATCAAGAGTCTGCAAAAAATGGACAGACGCATTGAAATACATGAGCGAAGATCAGCACATCTTATAGACTATATGTATGAATATATAAAACACGCTGTCGAACAGAACCCCTGAAGGAGACAAGGCTGCAGTCTGAATGAACAGGAAGAGGGAAACGGAAGGGAGTGGAGGGGAAGGCATAGAGAGCATAAATCAAACTGATTTGGGTGTCGGCAGGTCACTGCCATGGGCATTAATAACACACACACATAGAGCACAGACACACGCACCTACGCACCCACACACATACAGCGGCAGCGTCCTACAAAAACACAACACCCTGCCGTACCTGCGGCCAACTGAGCGCTGTCAAACATCTCACCCTTCATCACACAGACCATGGAACCACGAAACAACATGTACCATGCACACACACACACACAAGCCTGACTGAACACATACACGCAAAACAAGAACAAACTAACACACAAAAAAAAAAACACACAAACAAACACACGCACACACACACAATGATTTATAACAGCGGCGGGCGAATCCCGTCACGCAACTGGAGGGAGCCGCGGGGGAACCGGGTGTTGTGGGAAGTCAGAAAAATGAAAATAAAATAAATGAATGGCATACGGGCGCTGTCCTCGCCCTGACCCAGAGGCTCGCGCCCCGTCTGAGTGCGTCAGAGGGGTGCAGATGGATGGCGAGTCTGGGTCGGAAGGGGGGGGGGGTCGCCCAGGTGCGACGGAGAGAGGGCCGCGGCGTGGGTGCGGAACACGTTCAGAGTCGAGGAGAGGGGGGGGAATGCGAGGGCTGTGCGATATGGGAAAAAATGAATATCCCCGATACATTTTCTCCATTTCACGATATATATCTCGATATTTTGAAATCTCCTTTAAAGGACCCTGTGAAATCGCACTTTTACCCTTTATTGTTTTCACTACAATCCCTGCAGACTATATACCATTCTTGGTTAACTTCCCAGGTGGTTTCCATCAAAACATTTTATATTTTCATGTTAGTGATTAATCACAATTGAGTGGAAATAAGACTCAATTCAAACAAAGCACAAACTGCAAAAACAATCTTCAAAATTAAAAAAAATGTACACAAATAACTAATTTAGGCAGCATTTTCTTTATATGTAGGCCATTGCAATGAATTAAACTCAAATATTATAAACTAATTTTGATACAAAGTGTTCGATATTTTTGAGCCCATTGAATTTATTTATTTCGGAATTGTAGGTGTGCTGCCCTCTACCCCCAGCGCCATGCCGGGGCCGACAGATAGATAACTCTGCATTCTCAGGGAATGCAGAATAATATGGGAACGGGTTGGGAGATGAGAGAGGGAGAAGTGGGAGTAATAATATCCAACATGTGGGGACGGGGTGAGCATAGAAGGGCAGTCGGGGAGGGGAGGGGGGGGGGTTGAACACAATGAAAAGCGATCGGAGAGAGGGGAGAAAGGTTGATGTACCGGAGGGTTAGACTGTCTGTAGGCACTCGAGCATAGCGCACACACACACACAGACGCAGAGACAGACAGTCAGTCAAGACACACACACCTGCTTTCCATCGCCGACCACTCCATTCTCCCTCAATCAGCAAGGGTCAGGAAACTCAGGCATGATGCCCCGAGCAATCTAGGTGCTGGCAATCTGTTCATCACACACTTAAATACCGAACCAGCCATAGCAGAGGAGCGGGACCAAGAGGGGCTGGAGGAGGGCGCCCTGCCAGCCATCTGGCCTTAAACAACCGGCGAGGGGGCACACAAACACTTTAGTAATTCCCATCGGGAGTGGAGCCCATTGGCTTCTGGAGACGCGCGAGTCCGATTTAGAGATTACTGTAGATGGATGATATATACAGACGAGCACACCACCTTTACAGTAAAGCGGTGCGGTACGAGCAGACACGCGTGTCCCTTATACATTTGTTTACTCTTTTGATTAAATTGCAGTTACGAGTAGCTGCAATACAAATCATTCGGTACACTACAGAACGTGGTGATGTTCCATGTTTGCCTTATCTGCATCCCCCCATTATAAATGTCAACCCACTACATATTTTTAATTTACTCTAAATGCTAGGTGTTCAGAATCAACCAGGGTCTGACATTAGCTTTAAATGTCTTTCCTTAAAAGTGCGTGCTGTCGACAATAACGTTCAGGATTTACGTTATTTTCTCTATTGTCAACTGCCGAGTCTGGGTAGCCATCGTTTCGAAATGTAATTTTTATGGCTTGGTGTTGGAAAATAATAGCTGATCTGGTGTGACAAGGTTAGTTAACTATACTCAACCAGGACCCCTATAGTGGCTACAAAGCACCTGTTATGAGGAGCAAAAGCACACACACACTTATACTGAAATTTTCTCCTACACTCGCACATTATCGATCCCACTCAACAGCAGTTGGCCCAGTAAGCTCGCTTCGCGTGGAGAGCCCCTGAGATTGATAGGTGGACAGAAAATTGTAAATCAACAGGCTCAAAATTGAAGTGTGCAAAATCAATTGCCAGCCAAATCCCCTGCTGGTCATTTTTTAATTTCCAAGTCGTAAATCTATCTCTCCCCGACACAGGCCTGCGCAAAACACGGAGCGAATGGCAACCCGAGATTAACATGACCGACGAATAATTTGAGGACAGAGGGAGAGTGATAAACGATCAGTGGGAGCACGTGACTGACCATGTCTTAAAGGAAAACGTTGGGTTTGCTCAAACCCGTTTTCCAATCCTGTTGGGTCTACAGGACTAATGTGGACCACATTTTTTTTATATTATCCTTTCCGGAAGATTTCCTGTATGTGGTGATGTGTAATGGGAACACGAATCAATATTCCGGGAAATCTGTAAAGGCAATTTGCCAGTCCAGTACCTAGTCACATTTCTGGATCAAAGCTTGTATGGCTGTGTTGTGAATGTGAGCAGCAGTCACATCGCCAGGAGGGGCACGTACAGGGTCCGTCTGACATAGGACACTATCACATTGAGTGTGCAAACGAATAAGCAGACTCTGTGGAGGACATAGTTGAAACTGACTATTTTAAAACACACCAGGGCTTTTTTTTTTTCACTAAAGCTAATTTATTTTAAATACAAATAAAAATCCACAAGTGTTGCAGGACTGTCCCTTGACCCATCTATTGTGGCGCTACTGTGCCATGTATGAAAGGGTGCAAGACGGAAATCTTCCACAACATTGCTGTACGTGTGAATGGTGAACAACACTAATGGTGGCTGAACGGTGAACCCAATATTTAGCTAGGGAACTATGTGGAATGGGACGCGACTTAGTAGGAAGAATTTTTGTTGACTAAATGTCAGGTGTTGAGAATCCACCAGGGTCTGACATTAGCTTTAAATGTTTTTCCTTGAAAGTTTATTTTGTCAATAATATGACCAAACTTTTCTCTTCACTTGGTTGTTTGTTACCGTGTCCAACCAAGGCTCACCCAAGGAGAAGGATAATGAGTTGATTTGTTGCAGGAAGAGAACAGTGGAAACGAGAGTAAGAGCCGGAGGGGGAGAGTTAGTTTGTACAGAAAGAGGTGCTTTGCTATCCAAATGATTTGGGTGAAGGAGAGTCGAGATTGTAACGACAATAGGGAAGTTCCCTGCAACCACAACATTTCGGAGCGAGACTTGGTTGAACAATCACAAACAGACCGGGATCAAGCAAAAGGGTTAGTGTCTGTGGCAAAAACAAGTGCTTTAGAGGATGTACTTTGCCCCCCCCCCCCCCCCCCCCCCCCGGAGGATAACATTGCAGCCTGCTTTCACGGATTAAAGCTGCAGCTTTCTCCCCCGAAACAGCGACAATTTAAACATTTATTGTATTTATGCAAGACCCTTAGATCCCAAGTCATCCGACACTAGGGTCAAGGTTGAAAAATAAAATCTGGAAGTCTTCCTCTTATTTCTCAAAGAATGTTCTTGGACATTTCTGGGCTCAAAAGCCCACTGGGGGCCTCTGCTTTAAAGCACTTCATCACCTCCACTGAGGGAGTCTGGGTGGATAGGGTCGGTCTCACTAGGAGACAGCCGGAGACAACTTGATGAACTGGAAAGCACCCCCCCCCCCCCCCCCCCCCCCACCAGGGAGAGGAGGACTGAATATGTGCCAGGCTGTGGCAAGGAATTGCCTAATATATATTATCACCAAAACTCCATTGCAATACGTCATTCAATGCTTATATAGTGTTGATTGTTCGTATTGCATGTAATCAAAAGCAGAAAAGATTATTTGTTGGTATGCTCCTGAGCAGGATTACCTGCTGGATCATATTAATGTCACTAATCACCATTTCTCCATTTGTTTTTAGGTTATATAACCATTCTGAAAATCAATACCCGGTCAAGGTATCGGGTTGACGATGTACACTGTTTAATTGTGCCATTGGTCACCCATGCGGCTCCGGCTCCTCCAATCACCGGCGAGATCAAGGCTTCGGAGGTCCATCGACGTGATCGACCACAGTAGCAGCCCAGCGGAGCGAACAACCAAAAACCAGGTCTCTAGCTGTAGCGCCTTATTTGTATACGTCAGAGCTACGCTATTGAAACAACCTCTTATTGAGGTAGTTTCAATCCCAGGCCAAAATAGGGAACCTGCCCTGCTTGAGAACGCCCATTATTGCCATTAGAGAGTCGAGGTGGCGGGGCGGTTTGTGGGGCTTATTGGCAGGCCGTGAGCCACGATTTAGACAGGGTCATGATGCAACGGCCAGCAACTACAGGCCATTCACGCGGAGCCGCGACTCATTAAGTCAACCTGGAACTGCCCCGGCCTGCCTCTAAAATCAGCGGAACATTTCACCGGGGACTAAATGTTTGTTTTGGAGCGGGCTGAGGGTTCCGTTTTGTTAACATCATCAGTTGCAATAGCTGGCCTTGATTGGGAATTTGAGGGGCAGACGACCTTGGACCGGCTTTTAAAGCCCAATGATGAAATTATAAAATAAAAAGGTAGCCGAATTTCTAGAGCAGTAGCCTTGCCAGTCTGTTCGAGCTAATACAGAGAATTATCCGGTGTGTCCTATGGAGTCTGGGTGGAGGAGGGTGCTGAGTGCGTTACTTATCCGACAGTGAAGCAATGTTGCCCTCTGGTGGCCATATAGAGAACTACTGCGTTGGGTCCATCAGATTACCAAATGAACGATAAAGAACTTTGTGTCCATCAACTATCAACATGAGACACCTTTGATTTGGTCAACACTACAGTTAGATCTGACTAAATCTATTCGCACTTATGAAATTACCTTTTTTTTTTTTTACTTAAAGTTATGCATATGTTAAAAAATAACTGGGAAAAGTAATCGCTTACAGAATTCGATCAATCAAGGGTAACAACATACTTAATAGAGGCCATCTTTTTATTCTATTAATTTATATTATTTTCCGTCCAAAGGGCGCGTGACAAAGTCCTTATTAGTACAATTATCGTAAAATGTACTCGGAAATAACTTGCATTTTAATGTTAGACGTTATATGACAATTTATCACGAAGCAGAAACATGTGGAGTGACTAAGCTATAGAAGCTCTTGCGTATAAAATCAAAAGAAAAGCTGAAAGCACAAGGGTTAAAGCTTTGTTCTAATCACAGATAACACCTTCAGAGGTGCAGGGGGGGGTTACACATGACAGGTTCATCATCGTTTACACCCCAGGAGGGCCACATGCTCCTGTGGCGTCCGTCTCCGCTGATCAATTCATTACACACATGCTCGCTCGCTCGCTCGCTCGCAGGTATACAGTGTCATGGAAACCCACCGCTGGATACAACAGTAATGGAGACATCGATTAATGGGGCACGTGTGCCACAGCAATGCTGCATTGCTACGCATCAGGTTTAAAAGGCAAAGTGTCATCCAAGGCCAGGCGGCAGACACGGAGGCGGTACGGCTGGGCAAGCGATCAGCACGGCTTCGGAACCGGATTCAATGTACCCCGTGTGCCCTGGGGCCCTTCTGTTCCGCCAAGGGGGTTTACATTTTAATCCCTCAGGGTAAATGTTATTATATTTACCGTTTATGTAAATGAGCTTAACTGAATTCACACAGGTCCTCGTCTTTATGTTCTGTTCTATATCCTCCTTGGCTGAATAAACCGGACTTTTAAACTTCTGTTGGCTTTAGTCAAATTCAATTCAAATAGGCTGGTTGTCATCTTTCAGCATTGGTCTAGCAAAATTATATATATTTGGCCTGATGGACATTAACTTAGGATAGTTATCCATCGTTTGATATAACCCAGTTGAGTTATGAATCACAAGTAAACAAAGTGCATTCCCATGCTTGTCAGACGCAGGTGGATCCAGCAGAAATAACCCAGTTGCGGAAAATAATGCAACGTCAGCAATTGCCGTTCAGGTTCCGAAAGAGCTTCGTCACAGTACAACTCCATACTGGAGTCGTACTGCATCTGGTGGACATTGGCCTTGAGTCATCTGAAATTTAATACAAGAGGCATGGGCCTATTTGTTCACGTTAATTTGCAATGCCAGGATTAAAGAAAGTGGGCACTAGCTAAACTTTTGACATCGGGTAAAGTCAGGGTTAAACCCTCTATCCTTTCGAATTGTATGTTTCCAATTTTTCTAAAAAACCTCTTTAAACCTATTGAAACACAGACAAGACAGCATACTTATTTGTAACCTTAAAATGGGACTGCTGATACTTCACAAACAACGGTCGGAAATCATCTGTCAATGCAGATGTTTTTCATACACAACGGACCCTATTAAAGTCACAAGAAAATCTCCGTGAACCACAGGAAACGGTTTCAGCGAGTGTGGCCGTTCAATGGTTTCAACTGATGATAGATATAGATATATAGATATAAACAGGATTAATATATATATAATAGCATCACTTTAAGCGAAAAGTTTTACCACATCATTTTGACCAGGCCACTACACAGCAATGAACAAATAATAATGGTAGTGAGTTTTAATTATATTGATGAATTTAGTGAGCACTAAAATAATTCACTGTTGCACTTCTAGATCGCCCCCTTTTGTGACCAAACAACAGACTGTATAAAAATTACCCAACGGTGAATATCATAGGTTACTGAAGTCATCCCACTGAAAAAGTGAGTCATTAGATATTCAACCGAAAGTATATTATCATTAAGGATCTAGGGAAAATATCCATTTGGTTTCATTTTATTTGTACACCCAGATTTCAAATTCCAAATTCGCCCTAACACCGGCAGATTAACACCAACTAGAACTAGAAATTGTGGCTATGTGTATCTAATTGGCTTGGTCAACGTCTACATAATTGACGGGTTTTAATGGTGAAAGTGGTGACGTTAACTTATAGCCTCTGCCATAATGATAGTCCTGTCCCACACACATTTAAAAAGCTTATGGACCCACAGTGTCGCTCCGTTGTTTAGTATCCGCCATGATGAGGCTAACCCGATAGCATCTGGTAGCTTCCATCCTCACCTACACACACCACAACATACACAAATACATCAAAACCTCATATTAGGTATACTTACAAGTCCTTCGATCTGGATTTGCTTGACGGGCGAATCAAGGGTGCCGGTAGAAGACACAACGGCGGTCGCCGCCGAGGTGGAGTCTTTACGTGAAGCCATGATCGGGGAGCTGAACCACGAGAAAAGGCGGAGCTGTGTGAAGGACGGAAACTTCCGCTATCAGTCCGTTAGCTTGGTCGTCCGTGTAGGGATATTTGTTTTAATTTATTCGTTCCAGATTATACATTTAGTGAATGTTGGGAGATGGATATTTTTTATAAAAAAGTAAAAATAAAAGATAAACCTGAATAGTTAGTTCAATAAGATAACTCAAATTATTTACATGATTCGCCGTTACAGTTCCCACTTCTCAGATTCCTTATTCCAAAAGGATGTGATCCTTATAACTGGATCGGATGGGCCCTCATGTCCCTTCACACGGTAATACTGACGTATTTGAAATGGTGCTGCATTCATGTTATTAATGTGTATATTACTCCCTTTAAAATTTTGAGTGAGAAGCTTGCTGTTGGCTAGATCACCCCTATTCATTTTGGCAAGGTTACAAGGTTTCAATGACAGTGTGATGCCTTCATCAAAACTCAGAAATAGTATATCTCCATGGAAGACACTAGGGTTTCAAACGTACAAACTGCCAGCAATGAGTTTAAACACTCTGGTCTATTCAGATACATCCTGGCCCTCTTTATTAATCAAATCTGGGAGACATTAAACCAGTCCTCTGTGGACTTACAGCCTAAACATAAATCTTTTCACACATCTTTTTCACCCCTGAAAACCAGGTTCATACTTAAGTACAAGGCATTAAAAACAAATTATTTAAAACACGTTTATTTTAAATCTTTACAGATGTATCACAACTAGAAGTTACCCAGAGACTAAAAATGTGGGATACTGAACTTAACAAGTACATAGCTAGTAACATAATGCAAAAGTTGAATAAGCATAAATGCAGAAGTACAAAAAGAAACATGAAAAACAAAAATCCTGCCAGAATTATACAACTGAATTTCGATGCCCATTATAATTCGCCTACCCATATTTCAAGCTTATGATTATAATGAAGTTTTGAGGACAAGTGCAATGAGGGAGTTTAGAGTGATAGTCGATTTTATGAAAAAAGAGAAAACGACAGTACCTTTCCACCACATTTACAGTGTTCATTTAAATTCCTTTCAAACAAGGGGCACAGCCTCTAGGATCTGACACATTTCAGGAAGGCTTCATGTTTATGCACAAGTGGGACAAATTTGTGGAAACAGATTAGGTGGGAACTATGTTTCGATGCGAAAAGTACACAGGGGTCGACTGAATGAAAAGGGGCATGTCATAAATATAGTGATAGACATTCTTACTCTCTTACACTCCCGTTTAAGAAACCAAACGAATACTGCATGATTCATTTTGTAGTAGTACTGTTTAATCCTTTTTAAAACTGTCCCTGACCCTATCCCCTCCCTTTCCAAAAAAAAAAAGAACAAAATAAAAAATATAAGACAACAGTTCAGTGATTTAAAAATATCAAAACATAATGTAATGTTGCAGGCAAAACGTCCATTCGGTTCTTTCAATGTTTAAATGAGGTGGAATCTTGCTCCGGCGCAGGCGACGATGTCGCTGTAGGGCTCCGTCTGGGTGATCTCGATGGCCTGCTGCTTCTTCAGCACCAGGAAGCTGTAGAACTTGGCTGCGGCCTGCTTCCTGTTGTTGCTCCGGCAGAGCTCCAGCAGGCTGACCGAGTCGGCGCCGGTCTTTGCCATGACGCGCTGAAAGAACGAGGACGGAGAGACCGATCAGTGTCAATAGAGCGCCTCGATAGATCACTCAACTCGAAACCGTCTCCTCCCTTTTTATTGATGGCGGCAAAGAACAAGCGCCGTTGCATACAGGCAGCTCAAACACCTTCAATTTAAACTTTAGGAAAAGGTTGATATACATGGCATGAATAGGTTATCCACGTTACGTAGCAAAACAGATTTAACATTTAAATAAAGAATAAATGAAACCATGTCTTATTCCCAAGAAGGGACACAATAATTAGGGGTGTAAATCTCTGGCTTCATCACAATACGATATTTGCCGATGTCAAAAGTCTGCCGAGAAGATACAATTTAGATTAGATTCAGGGGCATGAGACGATATCATATGTCCATTTAACACAGCCTCTTACATTCACATCAACTTAATTATAATTTCATCATTTTATTTCTTTGCTCTTCCGGATATTTAAACAAAAACAATCAATTTTTAATACAAACTATGAAGTGCTACATTGCATTTAAGCGCAAAAGGATTTGTATGGCTTATATTAAAGAGCCTGTTATGATCTTTCATTTTGAACAAAGGCCATTCCCAACCTGTGTGGATCAGGGTTCACGCTAGACTTTTTCTTGGGCGGACAAATGTCAGACACTATTCCAGAATATCGGACATTTGGAATATCTTCCGGACGTTATTGAAAAAAAGTTGAAGTCTTTCAACCCCGGCCCAAGGCTCGATATGCGCATCAGCCTTGTCACCTTTTCCTCAGCTAGGCGGTTTCTGATAGATGTTTTAATCCTGTTTTGGAGAGAAAAGCCTCGTTCCGCAGGAACCCTGGGATTGTACTGGCAATTTTGGCCAGCTTTGCCCAGTCGGGAAAGATTTGTGCGACTGTGCGTTCACACCAAACGCGACAGGATCCCATACAAAGTGAACGTATAGACACGTATAGGGTGAATTTTCCACGAGAGAAAACCGGCGACAAGTTTTTATTTGTCGCGCCACACTTTCGCCGTGCACAGGCGAGCGCGTTCACGAGGAATTGTGCCGTGACAAATTCGCTCGAGTTGAAATATTTGAACTTTGACGCGAATTTCGCGTGATGACAGGCAATCAGCGATCAATAGCATGGCCACTGAGTGACATATGTATGCATGTGCGGGTGCACTGCACGCGTTCATGAATGCACGTTCGTGTTTGCCTCCCTGGTGAGCTCGGCCAGGAACCGCTACTGGTTTTCATAAGCTACTGATTAATTCATACATAAATGCAAACTTCTTTCTTTTTTTTCTCAGACATGTGGGCCATTTACATTTTATTATACCGGCCATGCGTGCGTGCAATCGGCCAATGTCCGGCTATAGCCGGCTAACGTGAACACTGGTGTTGATAGTTCTTCTAAACCGAAACATCCCTCGGAATCATTTTGGCTGTTAAGATAAACCGTGCGTGTTGGCCAGATCGGACACATTTTCCTGCCCAATTTGACTCTTTTTAGTCACGTTAGGCTGGTAAAACGGGAAATCTGCACAATCTGGCAATACAAAACTAGACATCCTCGCTCTCACACATGCTGCTTGCCTTGTTTAACTGGTGAACGGAAACGAGCATCATGGACACTTGCACAGAAATAGTTTCAAAAACCCGCCCAAGGAGATTGTCAAAATAAGAGCGCATTATACAGCGATATGCATTGATGTTTGGGTGATGCATCGATGCAGTTGGATCATTCGCCCATCAATCGATGTATCGATCTACATTGATGGATCGTTACACCCCTAATAAAAATCGTGGTCCTCAAACAACATTTTCAGTATTAAAGTCTGCCGTTTTATAAACCAGTGAAAGTCTTTGCATCTGCAAAAAGTTGTGCCGCCTACCTGAATACCATGGAGCATCTGTTGGGTTCTCTTGTTCCATCTCTTCTCCTCCTGATCCTGATCTGTACCCTGGCCTTCCTCATCCTACAAACGGACAATACAAACTCAAAGTTAGCGCACACAATGCCGAGACCCATGACCTAACCAAGCAGCCTTAGGTTGGTTGGATACTGGAGCTGGCTAGTTGTTCTTCCTGACCTCCTCCTCCTCGTCACTGTCCTTCTTGTCCTTGTCCTTCTCGCTGATGAGGTCCAGCTCTGGGACCAGCTGGGTGAGGTTGAGGCTGGGCTCCTCAGGGGGAAGGTCCACCACGGACATGTCCAACCTCTGGGTCAGTGCCAGGCGGTCGGCTGCGGCTGCTGCTGCTGCTGCTGCTGCTGCTGCTGCTGCAGCAACGGGCTCCAAGGGAGCGATCTGGTGGAGGACCCGTACAATCGTTAGCAACGAGTCCGTTGACATCGAGCCATTGTATCCGAAGTAGAAAGATGGAGGAATCCGCAAGAGCGGTCCCTCCAATCAATGTTTTGAAAATTGATGATTTCAGCATTTACCCAAAATCTACACTTTGTTATTATTTTTTAAACCGGAGTAAACAGGTAGTGGCCTCGGTAATCGGTACTCACAGGGAGGGCGGCCTCCTTGTCGGCTGCCTTGCGCTTGACCCCCCGGGGGGTGGCGGGAGGGGGCATGACGGTCTCGTCCAGGGTGGTCCGGCTGCCCTCGATCGCCGAGGCTCCGAGAATACTGGGCTCCTCCGTGATAGTCTGGTCTGAACGGAGCCAAGACAGTCATTGAAAGGATTACGTTTTCTTCTGAGCTTTGCCTTCCATCCTTCTCCCAGGAGAGGCAGACCTCTAACTAGTACAACACAGACCCAACGCCTTCCAAGTAGACGTGGTGATGAATCACAGCAGGAGCCAACTGGGACGATGCCCACTCTTTCCTTGTTTCCATATTACAACCAATCCTTGATTGATTACTTTATTGGTTGCAAACATGCAAGGGCGTTCATGTTATCCACTTGTTTGAGTATCTGTTTAAGGCTGAGTGTGAACTTGCGTAAAAAAATCACTTGAAGGCCAGCAGCATGTTAATGCAAGATCACTGAGCAACACACTCCGACAAGGACAGTTAAATTACATACAAGGATCTACTGTGTATGTCATTCGGAAACCATGGTTTCAAGTCTAGAATGGGAACGAGCAGCTCTGCACAGATCAGATAATCATCGCAGAGTACCCATCCGTTCCCACAGCGCCCATGTCGGAAATCAAACACATTTCAGGACAGATGCCTCGTTAGGGACAAGATCACACACACACACACGTCAAGTTTAGCGAGAGGGCTTACCGATGACATCTCTGTGCTGACTCATGATGTCCTCACGTGGCACCTCAGGGTTCTCCAGCTCCTTAAGGAACTCATCGAGACTGTCGGCCTCGCCGCCCTTCCTCCTCTTCCTCAGCTCGTCTGGCACCAGGGGTGTCAAGCAGCGCGTGAACATCTGGGAGGAGAGGCAGACAGAAGGGATTCAATTGTTTAAGTGCCACTACGACGTTGGTCTGAATGCAGAGTGTGCGCGGTACTAAAGGAAACGTTTCAAGGGCACACGTGCCCTACCATACGCTGAGGGAAACGTGCTGTGCTGAATTAATCATCCGTGAAGACTGTGCCTCCTGCAGTCCTCAAGAGTTGTGCATGTGCAAATTTGATAACTTAAAAAAGAACAACACTGCACCCGTTTCATGTAAAGAATGTCCTACTAGCCTCTGTAACATTTACATCAGTAGCATATAAATGTTATATCCACAACACTTCGGAAAAGTCTTTTCCCCAACACATGCATATGGCCACCAGAATAACCTTATGGCCCCTCACCAATCTGAATTCAAGGAGGGCCACTCCACTGAGACGGCCCTCCTTGCCATTGAAGATCAGCTTCACACAGCTTCCGAACAGCGTCCCTCCCCCCTCTCTCTTTGAAGGACCTTTCAGTAGCGTTAGACACAGAACTATCAGATCCTACAAGAACTTGGAATCTCAGGCTCTGCACTCGCCTTGCTCAAACCCTACCTCCCAGATCGCGCTTGAAGGGCGACCTGGAAAAAGTCTGGTGGTCTCACTGCTGGGGTCCCTCTGGGTTCTGTTCTTGGTCCCAGCCTCTTCTCTCGCTACACCAAGTCACCTGGTTCTGCATTTACCTAAATGGCTTTACCTCCCATAGTTATGAAGACAACAAAACTAAAGTCTGAAACCCAGGCAGTGCCCGAATCTTTGTGTGTCGGGGCGACATAGCTCTCATTCACACACACCACCAGAACCTTAATCTGGACAAGACTAGGATGCTCTTTTTTCCAGGGATGGCTTCTCCCACCCACGACCTCTCCAGCAATACAGAGGTTTATTTATAACAATCCTCTTCTTATCTTGACCCGAGCGGCAGTCGATCACCCGGCTCTCACCTTAAGCAGCCTTGGGTTCCAGAGGGGCTGTGCCGGGAGGGAGAAGAGCTTCTCCACACCACCGGTCTCCTTCCACATCATCAGCTTCTTGGTGGGCGGGGCCAGGTCCAGGGTTGTGACGATGTCGGAGTAGTCAGACAGCTGGGCGCGGATGGTCTTGCTGTCCAGCTCCTTGACGCTGTCCACAATCAGCTTCCTCTTGCGCTTCGCCTTGGTCTCTTTCACTATGGGTTGAGAAAAAAATGAAATAATTCAAAACGTACTTATATGACACACACAGTGAAAGACATTTGCAGTGTTGCACAAACACATGTTTTTAGTTTTTCCCCGATTCAGCTGGGTACCAGGTGATAACTTGAAGACCCCTTCTGCGTGCAGTCAGGTCGCAAGAGGTTCTCACCAGTAATGTCGATGGGCTCCAGAGCGAAGGCCTCCTCCTCGTTGGGTACCAGGGTGGTCTGCTCTGTCTGATCGGCCATGGCTGGCAGGGGCTCTACGGGTCCTGAGTCAGGGCTGTCTGGCCCCGCTACACACACACAATCAAATTCAAAGAACAAAAAACATTTGATTAGACATGCGGAACATACTTTGTTATCATTCTCAAAACCATTTCAATTCAAACTGTGGTTCATTAGATTTAAAAGTAATTGAATACCAATGCACCAAACTGTAACTCCCCATTCAAATATAAAGGACAAAACGTGTCCCACAACAATGACGTGAGGGAGCTCTACTGACGTGACTGGAGGTTGTCAAAGTCGTCCTCGTCGTCTCCGTGGTCCGGGGGCATCAGGACGCTCTCAGTGATGGCCGGAGGGTCGTCGAAGATACCGCCACCATCCTCGTTACTCAGCAGTTTGTCCACTGGGGTAGTAAAAAAAAATACAATTATTAAAAAGCTTGTCAGAGCTGATTTCGTAAAGATGCCTTTTAAATACTAGAAGATCTCGATGTGGAAGTATTGGACATTTTCCCTCTTTAATTCAGTACCCCGTGAAAACCCAAAGCCCAATCCTTTTTTATTTTATTTTTTTGAAAGGTTGCATTTGTGTTTTTTCAATTTATGTTGGGACAGCTCCACCATTACATTCTTTGTGGGGAAACATACGTTTTCAGAGAATTAAGTGGTTACTTACTTTCTATTTATGATGTGGTATAAAAATTTAATAATCTCTGCATACTCAACACAATGTTCGACTTGGCACGACAACACCAGTACCCTCACCCAACATGCCGCCGTCACTGTTGCCCATCGGGTTGTCGCCAAAGTCGTCGTACTCCATGGGGTTCGACTTCTCAGGGAGGACGGCGGGACCGGGCTCCGACTCCAGGAGCAGGTTGGACTCTGTGGGGCCGTGCATGATGTCCTCCTCGAACGCACTGGCGTCGCGCATCATCTCGCGGTCGTCCATACCAAAGTCCGCTGGAAATGGGTTAAGATAAGAAGGTGTGCGGAGAGACAAGTGATGCAGCAGCAAACTCAAAACATCAGAAAGCCTAAAGAAAATGGAAAGTCTGAGCAGTGTAATAACACATCCCATGCAACCATCTATATATATTCTCTGGCTGGGCATTTTAGGTCCTATTCAGGTCTCATGTAGGTGGGGAACACATGTGGGTGTTTGCAGTGCTGTCCTGGTCTTACCAAAGTCATTGTCCTGCATTAGGCTGAGGTTGCCTACATCTTCCCTCATTGTAATCTCCTCAACTCTGCTCTGGTTCAGGGTAAACTGCTGGGCCACGTCGATGTCACTGAAACACAAGGGCATAGACTTGTTCATATAGCATATGTACACTGCTGACAGGAATGACCACACTTGGTGCTGAAATTGGACACACACACACGATGATAAGCAGACTCACTCTAGGTCAGGCAGGGGTTGGTCGAAGTCATGGAACTCCTCGGGGAGGGTGATGGCGTTGTAGGCAGCCTCTCTGTTCTCCTCGGGCAGATCCACCACACCTGAAAGAACACAAGAACAAGAAGAACCCGTCAGCATACTGGGTGGGCTAGGCAAGGATTTTACTGCAGGTGACATGATGGATTTTATTCTTGTTAGACCAATTTACAGTAGAAAAGCTTCTTATAATATAAACTATACCGTAAATATTGTTCAGTAAAAGTATCATTGTGGCTTGTTGTTGTCATCATGTTTTTGACCTGAAGTCAAAGTTGGAAATAATCCAATCCTCTTTGCTTTTTTGCACATCTAGACAATATACCGACTTCGGATATCGACTTCAGCCCATGCCTCACCTGGTCTGAAAGCCATTTTGATCTTGATGAAAGCCTCGTTACAGTCAGCCAGCAGGTACTTGGCCTTCCTGTGGTAGATCCTCACCACGCCCAGAAGAAGGTGACCCGATGTCCGCAGAGCCATCTTCACCTGCAAATAGGGGGGGGGATTTCTTTAGTTCGATGGTTCCTTCACAATAGAGGTCCACTTTCAACCGAGTTTTAACTCCAACTGCCTCAACCACTCGTCAGCACAGAATAAACTAACTTCCAGCAAAACAACCAACAATGAGCAGCACTAACCGCAACCAAAAATGAACGCCCTCGTTGATAGCACTTGGAGGCACAGATTTATATTTGGTAGGACAAGCAATAGCATCAAGAAAAGAAAATGGCAAGGAAAATAAGCATAAATAGTTCATAAAGAAGCAAAATTGAATTGAATAAGGCAATATAAACATCATAATAACAGTAGCATCACAAACCACTTGTTTTTCTTTCCAAACCATGATGAGTCTATTCAACAACCCTATGAGTTGATGAGTTGGAATGATTAAGAGCTATTACCATTATGTTTGTGAGTCGTGCAGCACCGGCAGGCGAGTGTTTACCTTGGGACAGATGATGCTCTCCACGCTACTCTCCAGGTTGCATTCAAACACGTGGGCCTTGGTCAGCTTCTTGTCCCAGTGGGCCGCCAGCCAGATCTTGGCTAGCGGCCCACGTTTACTCAGGACAAAGTGGGCGTAGAACATTGCCCCGGTTCACGTCTCACACGCTCACTCGCACTGGGGGAGGTCTGTAAGGGGTGGAACAGTCGCAACAATGTGGAAATCAGTCTATGGTTGTGGAACTGGCAATCATAACATCAACAAGTTCCATGATGTCTTCCTCCAAATTACTTTGAGCTACAATTTTGCAGAGGCTTTCCCTTTCGTTTGGTTTGGTGATTGATCATCATAGCATTTAATGTGATAATACATTATTGAACTGTAAGTACTGTACTACTGATGTGGTAGTTGTAATGACCATGTGTGGGAGTAGTTTTTCAAACTCAAAAGCACTTTGTACAGACAAACAACTACATGTTTATAGGAAAATGAATTCAAATCCGATGATATGATGATTAAAGATGAAAGTAGATTCAAAGAGCGATGAAGACTAGTCAACAAGTTGGAGGGTGATGGTTTTGATCATAATAACTGATCGACTGTGGTCAGGGCCCCATGCACGTCATTCAATTTGATACCACATCAGCCGGCTACAGATAATAGTCAACAAACTAGTGTACAACTTGAAAAACACATGCAGGAAAACAAAAAGTGCTCTCCAAAAGATCATCTAAACACGGAAGGGGATGAGATTGTACAAAGTCTGTATAACGTTACAGTAGTTTTCATTGGAAGCCTTGATGAGTTGATACGAGCAACACAGAGACTACACTCAGATGGTCTGCAAACGTGGTCGCTGGGATTCAAACCGGCCATTAATATAGTTTCCCAGCACGTTCCAATAAGTAGTGAATCTACATGGTAACAAGTAACATTAGGGACACCCCGATGCTAAAGAAAACACAACTGCAACACAAGAGTTCCGCCTTTTCTACGCCACGAACAATAATAGATCAATAACAAAAGTCTCCGACCCGCCGCACACATTATTACATTATTATACGTTGGTAGTTTCGGTTGTTCGCGAGATCCTCACCGCCTCGGACGCGCGTGCTTATATTTAAGAGATACAAAAAAACGCGCCATTGACTGAATCCCGACCCAGAAAATAGTCGGCGCCATGTACGACCGAAACGATGGCCACAAGTGATTCATTGCGTCGCAAAAAACTGAAGAGTTTAGCTAGTTATTAACATCCCCGAGGTTTACCTGAGCGGGGGTAGTTTCTGAAATGCTAGAAAGGACGACCACGGTTAGTATAACGCAAAACGAGCCCACATGAGCGGGGAACAAGGCGCGCTTCTGACTACTTTTTCCTCTAGCTGCGTTAGCTGTTGGCTAACGGCTTCAAGTAGCTGAAAGGCCGCGATGGACAAACCGACAGTGTGCATGCTCGTTCGCCTGTTTTGCTACATCGCTTCTAATAAGTACGTGTTTCCACGGTGAAAATTCTTACCTGTGCTACCCCCTTGACGGCGAAATAAAAAATATATTATGTAATTTCTCCCAGCGAATTCTCCCCTGTTGTACTCATTAAAAGAGCCAAGATGGCGCCAGTTGCCTTCCTCCCGCTCAGTGGCGTCCTTTTAAATCAGCAGGATGTTTACACTCAAACATGGCGGAGGAGGAGTCCCACATAAGCTCTACAACGCTGTGTAGTCTGCATAGGGGGCGATAGAGCACACTTTGGATGGTTAATAGGAACCACCAATTCGGGGGGGGGGGGGATTTTGGGGAACATTATGTACATGTGTTTTGATTTGATGAAGAATAAACGATTACACACTCGTTGCTTTTATGATTGACGTTACGGTGTTTGCAGACGCGTGGCCAACACCGATATGAAGAGTAAGAAAAATAGAAATATAGTATATGCGAGTTTTTATCATAAAACTTACCAATGGAAATATGGGCTCCTTAATTAAAAGGCTTCCTGCATGTAAACCATCCTGCAGCAGTTATTTTAAAACGGAAATGGAGAAAGCATGCTGATTGAATGGTCTCGAAACTAATTTTGACTGAATTTGCCTCGCATGTATATAAGTACAAGACAAGTAGACGTATAAAAGTAAAAGTAGTGACGCTACTAATAACCATCCCAAAAAGACACTGAACATCTCAATGCATGCCTCTATCCAAGTTCACTGCACAGACAGGGGTCCCCCCCCCCGTAATGTCTGTTATATGTGATGATCCAGATTGCAGATCGCCGCATGATGCCATCATGGGTAGATATAGACAGCCGCAGAGTTTCCTCCCAAACTAATTCATAACTGAGTGCTAAGAGCGCCTGCCATGGTTTCGCATGGGATTGGATATCTTGCCTTTGCCCAGCATCATAAGTTACAAATAATAACCATCTGGTCATACGCTATCCAAGAGCAACATTATATCCATATTTACAAACAGATGTGGAAAATGTAATTGCTGCACCATGCAGCAGCTGTAGGCACATCCAGGCCTACAGAATGACAATAAAGGTTTGTAGTGTCCGATTAATTGGATTCTTCTCATGCTACAAACATGTTTTTGGTTAAAAGTGCAATGAGTCAGGGAACTAAATGAGGTTTGGGAAAAACCCAGACCAACCTCGCCCTGCTGTAAGCGATTACAATCATGTGAATTTACATATTCAGCCAACTTGTGATACTTTGTCTTAAAAATATGATTTATTTATAGACACCAAGTACGCCTGATGCCTTTAGGACTACATCTATTCAGTGATTGATTCTTGATCTTCTTACCAGCGTTTCCTAGTCAGGGTCAGGGGTTTGGACATCAGTGTCGCTGCTGTAGGCGCGTAGACAGAGAGACGTCTAGAGATGCCATCGCCAGATAACCGACTCATTCCTTCAAGTTCACAGTGGTTGATCATTTAAGGGTCAATAACAAGCCTTGCGTTTGGGAGGTGGGTGGAAACACGTGCAAAATAGAGACACGATTGCTGAATTAATTTCCATAATAAGAAGGTGGTTGAATATGTCAGTATAAAAATGGCAAGCAGTTTAGAAGCAAAGGCTTCCTGCGAAAGGCATACAACACCGAAGAGATATAGTGTGAACAGGACGATCAAACAAGACTAATTTGACTGAATTAAAATGTTCCCCTCTTGGCATTGTCATGTTGGCCATCCTAACCAAGGATGGATATTACGACTGAAGTCACTTTGTTGGTCTTAGTTTCTCTAATAACGACTCCAACAGATTTATGAAAACAGTGATTAGTTGCTTATAAATGAATATCATTGAACATGTTAAAAATGTTGTTGGCTGACTATACGGTAAAAACAGAAAAAACAAAGACAGGTGGATTATTTCAAATGTTTTATTTCATCTGGTTTTTATTTATCAAAACCGTTTAAAAAAGTGATTTTTCCTCTATCTTTCCATCTATAAAATTAGGTCTGTAGTTAGAGTGAAGGAAGCAGGCAAAGTTAAAATCCCCATAAAATTATGTCTGATACAGCGTACAAGGGTGTAATGGTACCGTTCATATTACTATACTTGTGGAGACCAGAGGGGGCTTTTGAGCCTTACAATGCCTATAAAAGTTTCCTACAACAGAGAATGCAGGAATGTCAGTCCCATTTATGTGTGGTAAATGATAAAGCTTAATAGCATTCCAGTGTTACATGACTTCTAGGGGTGCAGTTATGTGTAACTGGACATCAACTCAAAGTGATACGAAAGAAAAAATAAAATGAAGAAAATAAAGAACAGACTTGTTCTTACACAAAGCCGAGAACTCAAAAGTGTCTTTCCTTTAAAGGCACATTGATAATACAAACCACTATCCTAAATGAGATAGAAATGATAGATAGGGTGGAGATCAAATTAAATTTGTATCCTTCTCATATTGCACCAGGATAACTTCTACAGAACAATTTGGTTTCATGTGACCATGAAGTTTTCTGGAATTTCACACACATCCATACAAACTCTCAATACACTCTACACACTTTCTTTCAATCAATAATTTCCTGTTCACTCACACAATATTTTTCGATTTCATAAATAACTCCCTAGAAATGATCAATTGGCACAAGTTAAGGGGTGGATGGTAGGTTATGTGGCCAGAAGAATAAAGTAAAAGACAAATTAGACGAACTGTGGTGATGTTTGGCCACAAATTCATTGGAGGCTTCCTACGAAAATATCCATTGGCAGTTCATTGAACAACAACCCCTTCGATAAAGAATAAAAGTTGGAAAGAAATAGAAGCACATTCCAGTTAAGTCAAAATAAAATACAAAAATAAACAACTTGATATGACATGTCAAGACCACAGGAGGAATAGACTTGAGCTACGTTGACTACACAAACAAACGAAAAATCCTTTACTCTGAGCTCAATCTAAGATTCTGCGTAAAATAAATTACCAGGCATACATTAATGATGCGATGCAGTCCATGATGATATTCAGATGTTATCAAGCCATTTGACATTCTTTGTGTCATATTAACAGTACCGGACATTATTGTACCCAAATAATTTATAGAATTTGCAGGATATATGTTACTTTGGTGAAATTGTTTGAACCAAACTCTTTCTGAGAGCAACAGTTTAGTATGTTAAAAAAAAATCAATAGTGAGTAAATTAACAAAACATTAAAATCAAATAAAATTGTAATTTGAAAGATAATTTATGATCAGACTAGGCCTTTTTGCATAATTAGGAAAACCTTTAGCATTGCATATTAACATTTCTGCTTGTTCAATCAGTTAGTTGAGAAGGTGTCACCGCTTGACTAACATCCATAAAGCCGGTGTGAGTCTTACCACTGTCTGAGAGTAGGAGAGTTTAGAAAACCGATTACTGGTTTGCTCCTCAACAACTCACGTTCACTCAACAAGGCATTTTAAGCAATCCTCCGTTTATCTTCAGGTTAAAAACACATTCAAGTAACACTTCAGGCTGTTCATGAAGCCGAATAACATTAAACCTCAAAACTGCCATTTCTTTAAAAAATAATGAAGAACTAAAACGATGAAAGACATGATGCAGTTTGGTTAAATTATTAAACATGGGTCTGTGTGAGAAGTAGGGCAATAACTGGCATCGTTCACAGATTTTCCACCAAATTCATAGCATGTTTCTGTGGAAACTCTCAAACGTCTTAACATAATGAAGTACTTACTTTGAGCTAATCAAAGAGATTAATATGATTGCTGCTTATTATGTACTAATTTTGTGTTTGTTTAAAAAGAGAATTCTGTTGAGAATGAATGACATTTTGATTAGAAAGCAGAAAAGTTAGTGTTATTTTGAATACCTATATAGAGTTTGAACAATTTCCTCTTAGGGAAAGAAAAGTGGGCAAAAAACAACAAACGGGACAAAAGCAAAAAACAAGAACAAAAAAAGCATTGAAAAGCAGCAAGATCAAGGTGCTAATTTACACAAGTCCACTATTCAGGACTCCCAAATCCCAATGAAATTCGATTTATATTGAGGCACTGTGAAAATTCTTTGTTAATCATGATTAATTTCTGTTGCTAAGGGAGTCAGGGAAGGGGTCTGTCCTTCACCCGCCATGCTGGATTGGGTTTGAGAGAAAGTGAGAAAGATCAAGAGAGAGAATGAATAACACCGGCCGTTCTTTCACCATATTAAAAAAATAACTACACTCTTCCAAAATAAGCCTATCCTCTTTGTTGTGGTCGTTACTATGAATGATATCCAGCCTCCAAAAGTCTTTGCTTTGAGTCTGTGCATTTACTTAGCAGGTGTTGAGAACTTGTTCTTGAAGATCCATAAAATCCAACCACTCAAGCTTTCCTTGAAGACCTTGTGACCTGGACTATCTGTAAAACGACCAACTGCCCATCGTCTCGTAGTCTGTGACTATCAACATGTGAGCCTGGAGTGGCGTGCAGGGTTAGCTCAGATGCTCCTTCTGGACCACATTTTGGTCTGAACCAGCATCACCAGCATCCCTGACCTCAAAGTGTTCACAATGCCAACTTACGCCCCTGCAGGACACGACAGGAGAGAGAGCAGGCGGGTAGCATTAACCAGATGGGGGGCCTCGACAGATTCCATCCAACCGTCCTCCGCACTCATTTCCTCCAAAACACTGGATCTCCATGCGTTTTCCCCCACGCCTCTACCCAGGGGTGGAGTGCGCTTGGGTAGGGTTATAGCCGCTCGATGTCCTTGTACTTCTTGCGCAGTATGGACACCTGGTCCTTGAAGAGGACTGGGTCCAGCCGCATCTGGGAGTGCACCAGGGGCATGCTGCCAAACCAGCTGGCAAACTTGTTCATGCAGGTCTGACGCTGGGCGAAGTGGTCCGGGTCGGCCCAGCGAGAGGCCCGCGACGTCTGAGTTGGCGGGAGGGACATAGAGAGAGAACAGAAAGAGGAACAGTGAGAGAATTGAAGAACGATAAAGCAAAAGGGAAGGGGAGAAAAAATGCATACAGAGGAGATGAGGGAGACAGATGGGAGAGGAGAAGAGAAGAGAGTTGGCAAATGGAGGTGTGGAGGGGTGACCACAGGAGTCGGGAAGGAAATTGGTGTTGAAGTCAGAGAGAGAGAGATTGGATGGAGTATGGGAGAGGGAAGTAGAAAGGACGTGTGAAGAAGAATGGGACAAAGGAAATGAATAACGCATCGGTGGTTATTCTGACCTTTTAGAGTCCATTGTGATTATTCATGAGTTATTTATTAAGGCCCAAGCAGCAAGGAAGACATTTCCATTTTGTCGAACAAAACTGGTGTTTTCTATACTTTTCCGCTACCAAATGCTTTGGTGGGTGCATAATTTGTCTGAAAGACGTCAGGAGAAGGCATCAGTAGTCATGCAGATACTCTCTACGAATACGGCTGAAGTCTGTAATTACTATAACGGTAAAGTCATTTAGCAGACGCTATAATTAAAAGAGTGCAAAGGGAAGTCTGATAGGCTGTAGCAGACATTGGGGATCAAATTCAGTATTTTTCAACTGGGGAGTAACGTTTCACAAGAATGAAAAACAAATTGCGGCCTGCAACATCAACTTCGTCTCACAGATTTTGGACCATTGTCGAATTGGTTGAGGATAGGGATGGGCAAAATGATTATTTCCCGGGAACTAGTTATTTCAGTTCAGTTCACTATAACGATTCATTTGATTGATTCGTTCGTTTTGATTCGTTCGTTACGTCAGATTACTTCATTTGACAGGGAATCTCACTGGTGGTGTCTGCCCCCTCCCCCCTGCGAGACGGCCCTAAGCATAATTTAAGCGATTTCTAGGCTCTACCCCCCGTGAAAATCGACAAGATATACTAGATAGTATAACCAAACGTCCCACCAATATTTATACCACTTGCTTACTCTCTATATGTCATTCATGGTTTTATATTTATAATTATATTTTTTATATTTAATTCTTCATTATTCAGGCATTACAGAACTTTCATGGTCATAAATAAAAAATACGAACTGCAGTTTAATTTCGTTTTTTGTTCTTGAATTGAAGTAGAATGGAGCAAAGACTCCTGGGATTGGGAAATGCGTTTATCCAATAAACAGATGGAGGTCAAGTCTATTTTCGGAAATGTAGGGGGATATATGAGTGGCCCCACGTCGAATGGTATGACCCAAGATACTTCAGACAGAGAAAGCGCGCAAATTCGACGGTACCGCCTTGTCATTTTTTACCCAGGTGCCATGGCAACACCATTGCTACCTCTCATTGGCTGAATCTTTGAGAACGTTGTAGACTCAATCAATATAAGTCGCAGGGAGACTAAGCTCTGTTCGTTTGTATATTTTATTTACGTGACCATATTTTTGTTTTATGTTAAAAAAAAAGAAACAAAGAACCAGTTCTTCTTGTTTTGGGGAACCAGTTCTTGTCGTTCACTTTCGGGATTCGTTCGTTGTGAACAAATCGGTCGACACCGATTCGTTCCTAGTTGAGGATTATCGCTATTGTACTGATTCGGAACAATTACGTCTATTAACGTTTCTGCTGAAACAGTTGATGTTGCAGGCCGCAAATTTGGTTGTTGCAGCAGAACGTGACGGTTTCCCGTCAAGGGTGTTTAGCACTTCTGCCTCACCTGTCCCATCATGGTCTCCTTGTACTGTTTCTTCTGGGTGACCTTGATGGGAGGCAGCTTGGTGACGGCCGACACCAGGAAGTTCATCAGGATGTCCTCACAGTTGGACATCTGATCCACCATGCTCTTGAGGCTGTCGGGAAGGTACGTCGTGTACAAGTAGTGGTAGTATCTGGAGCGCCGGGTCGGGGATAGGGAGGGAGTGGAGAACGTCAAGAATGTGTTAAGAGATCCACTGTACAAAACATGGCAACAAGCGCAGAAGACACTTGTTGTTCGGAGGAATACAATTGGGCAGAATCCAATGGGATGGAAAAAAATAATTAAGAAAAGTAGGAAAAATGTGCCAAAGAAATGAACACATTAAAAATGAAAGCAAAACACCCCAGGGCAGAAAGGCACCACATTTCACAATAAAAACGAATTGATTGGCTTGTGGGCAAGGATTGGGGCGGTACCTGTGGTAAATGGCGGCCCCAGTGAGCACCATGGAGTAGTCGTTGGTCCACTTGGACGTGTAGCCCCAGCGCTCTTTGTTGCCGTCCCAGAAGTGGCTGCGGGCCGGGTAGCCCACGAGTCGGTCGGGAAAGCTTTGCCACACGGTGAACGCAAAATCCACCTGGACAGACCGAAAGGACAGGCGCATTGAGAATATAATAACGAGGCAATAATCTGATTCTGAATGAATAGCGATTAGAAAAGGAATCACCATGGCAAACGGCAAAAAGTGTAACCAAAACAGAAAAGCTGGTAATGATGTCAGACCAAGGGAACCGAGCAGAAAACTTTTAAAGAAAAACTTTTAGGATAATTGAGATGAACGGGGGTCGGGTAGGGGGCGGTGGAACGGAGCACCAGCGTTTTCCTCCAATCCAATATAAAATGTGACTATGAATAAATACCCTCTCTTGAGTGCCATTTATCAGAGGCGTACCCCGTGATTTACAACGGGGATCGGGCGGCAGTGGGGGTGTGTGGGGTGACGAGTCGTCTCAACTAGCCTCACCTCTGTGGTGGAGAGCACCGTGTCTTCGTCCAAACTGAGGACTGCGTCGGTGGGTATGGTGTCGTAGGGAAGGAACCTGCTGCTCATCACCTGTAACGTCAAGACCGCGCACAGACAAAGGTGCTCAACACGCCACCCATCGGAATATCAAAACACTGGCCTTGTGGGCCACTGGCACATGCCAACACTTGAGAGGAGCGACATGGTATCTATATTGTTGACTTCTTTCACCTTGTTTTCCCCCTCTATCACGAGGAGAGGGACAGCAGTGGTAGGCCAGCAGTGCTTTGCAGGAAGCGGCTTGTCGCAGTTCCAAAGAACTATCACCTGCGGAACAGAGCGGGCAATGACTAAGGAACCCTACGAAGGTGAAACACATTTCATCCAAAGCAAAATAGAAAAGCAGATGTATTAGGCTTGATGTCCTCCCTCCATGTACATGTTTCCCCTGATAAGAAGCCAAACTTTTGACTGGTTAAATGGTTCCAAGTATAGCGCACGTTGCCGAGAGTTGGGAGATCTAAAATCAATGATAAAACGATCCAAACCTCCCTCTCCTGTGAAGAGGATGCAAACAGCATGCTCCTGTGACAGCAGCAGGTCTATTTTCAAACCTGACTCACAATCCAGAGATAAACGACAGCTAGATGCAGCGGGGACAGCAATAGGCAGGGCTGTGGGGTGGGTGTGTAACTGTGAGTATGTATGCGAGTGTGTGTGTGTGTGTGTGTGTGTGCGTGTGTGTATGCGTGTCTGACAGCGACAATGTATCATGAAAGTCCTGAATCGAGGAGATCTCAATTTAGATTCCTCATGCAGTTTCCCCAAACTTCTCGAACGGCTGTGTGCGAAAGCGTCTTGGCACAAAAAGAATCTCGACAACAGAGAGATCACAGTCAGAAAATAAGCCTTCAACCAGCACGTATCACTTCCCCTTGGATATTAAAAAAGACACACACACCCTCCTTCTACCGGAGTGCTATGGGATTACCTGTGCACAGTACTGGGATTTGGCCACCGCCACAAGGAGCTTGATGATTGGCTGGGACTGGGAGACGAGTGGCGTCACGGCATGGATAATGGCTGTGAACTTGGGGTACGGTTTGATACCTACAAACACACACACACAGGAAAGGAATTGCCTCGGTAAAAAACATTTATAATAATGAGGATTGAATCCATTTCACTTTGATGATTGCTTCTTTTAATAAATTATTGAAGGGAAAAAGTAATAGGCAAATAACCAATTTTTCAGCAAGCCAGCAACAAGACTAAATAGATAGGACTGTTATCGTCCCATGTTTGTGAGGTTACATCACCGCAGTTTTATCTACAAACGTCGATTATCTTTTTGTAAGACCCCGTGATGAACACACAAGGAGTGTCAGCTTATTTTGTGATTCAGTTCAAGCCATTAAGCGATGCGGAGGATCGGTTCAAACACATCATACCTTAACCCTAGCAACCTGTCTGGTTGTTGACACAAGCGGCTTGCGTGCATCGAGTACATCTGTTGGCGTATTAATGAGGCTACAACGGTGTTTGTCAACAGCCCTGATGTCAACAACATGCAAGGTATCCCAATTAACCCGAGCGCACTAATTTGTGCAAAAACACGCTCAGATTTTCTGTGCGGCTCTCTGTGACAAGATATTCCTAGTTATTGAAGACTTTATGCAAATGTTACAAGATACACACACTTAAATTATCTCCTTCACAAGTCAGGGAATTTGCCGCCGTCACTGGTTTCAGAAAAAGATTGGAATACATATCCCTTCTAATCATGTTTAGCTGTGTGTCTGTGTGTGTCGCTGTCTGTGTGTTTACGTGTGCGTGTGTGTGTCTGTGTCTGTAGAGCACTGACCGAGCTTGGCGTAGTAGAAAGGGAAGTCCCCCAGGTAGGTGGAGTACTGAGGCAGGGCGAAGAGACCCCCAGGTAGGCTGTTCCACATGAGGTTACTCCTGGAGCTCTGCCGCATCACCCGGTCCTGGATGATCTGGGAGAAGGGCAGGAGGAGGAGAGAGGCATTCAGGCGCTCCTCAGAGGACCTCAGAGTCATCCGAATAACAGAAGAACGTTTGGGATGGCTCGGTTGGTCCCAATACCTCCGGTTCCAACGTTGAAGGACAACATAATAACCGTCTCTCCTGTCTGCACTAAATCAAGCATATGATTTAGTCCAAATCCTTTCTGCCAAAGAGATTTTTCATTAACCCGCCTGTCACGATCGGAAACAATACAACAAACTTTTTTGTGTTCTGGAAATCAGTCCCTTGATTACAATTTGTGGCAGGCGCAATTCACGCTAAATACACTACGGCGGCAGAATCTCCATTTGGACACATCGTATCGGTAATGGTTGTTGCAGTGAAGCGAGGATAGACAATTATGGTGGTTGGATCTGTATTCGTCTTTAACTTTTGCAAATAGGGGCGTTGGGAATGAGGCACAAGCGGTGAGCATGCCGTTGCACTTTTTGCTAAAGCTTCATTGTTAAGAAGCCACAGAGAGAAAACGAACACCCAGAACACCCCTGATAGTACATACAGCGCCTCCAGCATTTTCTAGCTGCAGTTTAACGCGGATGTACAAATTAAGGGAACACAGCATTTCTGCTGACCGAAGCAACGGGACATGATCCGCGACTTCTTCATATGTGCTACTGGACGACAATGGAAGCAACTGAAGAAGGTAAAGACCCCATTTGCCGATGATACGGCGGACAACTATTTTGTGAGGACAAAGAATTAATTTGCAGGTTTCCTTTGGGATGTCGACAATGACAAACGAGTCGATTTGTGCCTGTTCTCATCCTCCAAATGTACAGCACCAATTGAAAAGCTAAAAATATTAATATGCATAAGGGAGTTTTTGTATGCACCAGTAGATCTGGCACCAAATCAAAGCGACAAAATTAGAGCTGTCAGTTAAACGCGTTATTAACGGCGTTAACGCAAACCAATTTTAACGGCGTTAACAAAATTATCGCGCGATTAACGCAATTATTTTATTTAAAATCCAAAAAAAAATAATTAGCATAGAAAAAAATCAAGGGATATTTAGCATAGAAAAATAATTTGTGATTAATCACGATTAATCGTGAGTTAACTATGACATTAATGCGATTAATCACGATTAAATATTTTAATCGCTTGACAGCTCTAGACAAAATGCATGTCTGATGTATGGCAAATTTTTGTTCCAATCACTGGCACACAAATACAATAAAAACGTTGTTTCCTGCTACTGCAAAAGACCTCTGTCAGGCCTATTTCTACGTCATCCAGGTCAAGAAGTACATAAAACTAGAATAACACACACACCCTATTGCACTAACCCCTCCCTCCAAAGTAGTTTATCCGTGCACTTTTCTGAGACCAGAGGCACACTGGCCGTATACAGGTAACGACACCATGGTCACGAGCTCTGACACTATGCACCATTCATTAATTTTCAAGGAACCTGTATCGCCACGTTTGTCGGCTGTATTTATGTATAATGTAGTGTAAGAAAAACACGCTACAAAATTGCAGCCCATACAAACTGGGACTAAAAATGAAGCACAAAAACGATCCCTTAAAAACAGAAAGATTGCTCCTCAACAAAATGACCAACACACATTTCTGCATTAGTGTAACGGACAATGAAAGCCTTGATGAAGCATATGTTGAAACTAATCCTGATAAGATTGAAGGTTTACAACCGCCACAGCCACTAGCCCAGTGGGCTAGCCACTAGCCCACTGGGCTAGCCACTAGCCAGCATAGTCCCAGACCTGCTCAACAATCAATAGGATACATAGAGGGAGGGGGACACTGTATATAACACCTCTATTCCTCTGGACATCTTAAAAGGAAATCTCAAATATGGAGCATGCTCACAGGGGCCAACTAGTTATGAGGAGGGGATAAGCTTCCATTGTAATGCAAGCCCTGAGCACTGATTCCGGGGATAATGAGGGGACGTAATCCGACCCGCGCAAGCCTTGAGGTGTTGCTTTACTTGGAAGACTGAAAAATTGCACACACACACACACAAACACACACACAAACACAGAGAGAGAGAGAGAGAGAGACAGAGAGAGACAGAGACAGAGACAGACAGAAACAGAGAGAGAAACAGAGACAAGAGACAGAGACAAGACACAAGAGAGAGACAGAGACAAGACACAGAGAGAGAGAGAGAGAGAGAGAGAGAGAGAGAGACAGAGACAGAGACAGAGACAGAGACAGAGACAGAGAGAGAGACAGAGACAGAGACAGACAGAGAGAGAGACAGAGACAAGAGACGGAGACAAGAGACAGAGACGAGACAGAGAGAGACAGAGACAGAGACAAGAGACAGAGAGAGACAGAGCGAGACAGAGACAGAGAGAGAGACAGAGACACAGAGAGAGAGACAGAGACAAGAGACAGAGAGAGAGAGACAGAGACAAGAGAGAGACAAGAGACAGAGACAAGAGACAAGAGAGAGACAAGAGACAAGAGAGAGAGAGAGAGAGACAGAGACAGAGACAGAGACAGAGAGAGAGAGACAGAGACAGAGACAGAGACAGAGACAGAGACAGAGGGACAGAGAGAGAGAGAGCCCTGCTAAATGGGGCAAAAGTTTGAACAGGGATAACACTGCCATCGCTACTCTGGCTCCCTCTCCTATCTCATGGTACAAGGTCACAAATACTGATAGAGTAAACAGATCGAAGAGCAGCTCCTCGGGTAAAACGTTCCCACCTCCTCCCCTCATGCTCAGACAGCCTCTATGGCATCCTGCTGCCCTGACTTCTCTGCAGGGAGAATACGCTCCGGAAAGCTCTCCAGGAATAGTGACCTCTGAGTAAACCTCTGCTCGCCCGTGATAAATGTGTCAAGAAAGAAAGGTATGAAAAACCAGGGTGTGAATTCGGTTGCGGCTGTTAAGTAAGATACTCTGCCATCACTGCGAATCCAGTATCAATCCACCTTTCTTTGGTATCAACAGCTCTTTGGTGACCCTGCTGTGTGCAAGTGGAACTTAATTGACGTCCAAACATTGCCACGTGGATGTATACACGCAGTCACCAGTAAAGTGCTGCTTTCTGTTTCGTAATGTCAACACACTTAAAAAAAGAACTTCACCAGGCAGTGAAGCAGCCCATAGTAAAGCGCCCCCTAAAAATGAAGTCATCCCATTCTCCGATGCAACATTGAACATTTTATGAACCTATATAAAGTGGAAATTCATGGTCAGAAACGTCAACCGTTCCCATCTTCCAAACCCAGTCGCCCCCCTCCACTCCCCTTCCTGTGGAACTCTAACCCAGAGCGCAAATCACTGCGTCGAACACACAGGAAAAATAGAGTGTGACAGCAACAAACCGCCGGCGGGATTGATAGCCTAACCACAGTCGGAGAAAGAAGAATACAAATATGACAGGCTGGAAGCTATTACAGTAGAGTACACCACTTAACACCCTCCTTCTCAGCTTTCACCCGGCGCGGTGGCGGCCTCTTGGCGGTTAGAGGAACAGCGCCACGTACACGAGCCGCCCTTGTAGTGCACGTTCATTGACAAGCAGCTAATAATGGTGATCCAAGACACATAAAGGGGCTTTGGTACTAAAGCCAGGATGGATTCTATACGCGTGCGCAAATCATACCGTCCTCGTCTTCGCTTCATGCATCCGAGTTCTTTGTACGAGGTTGGTGCGTGCGCCCGTGCTTACTTGCGTGTGTGCGCGCCTGCCCATGTGTGTGTATGTGTCTGCGCATGCGTGTTTGTGCGTGTGTGTCTGCACACTGTGTGTGTGTTTGTGTGTGTCTGCACACGGTGTGTGCGTTTGTGTGGGCGTGTCTGCACGAGTGTGTGCGTATGTGTCCTGCACGCGCATGTGTGTGTCTGCGTGTGCGTGAGCATGTGTGCACCTGTCTGTGTGTGTGTGTGTGTGCGCGTGCGTGCCTGCGTGTGCATACCTCCAGCGTGGTGAGCACTATCCTCTCAACAGAGTTGAAGTAGGCATCCCAGAAGAGCTGTGTCTGCTGCCTGAGCGAGAGGATCTTATCCTGGTGGATGGAGCGCACCGTGGACGGGATCTGGTGGGGGGGGGGGGGGATCATCGGTTAGTAGGACCCAGGAGGAATAGAAGGGAGAAAAACACATTGGGAAGAGCACGCGACGAGACATGACCCATGGCAGTCTGCCTGGACCCTTTCCAACATTCCAGCAGGGCCGTGTGTGTTCAGACCTGGTGCGCTCACGCACTCGCCATAGGATGCGTTTACGTTGAAGGCTTTCTCCGATATATCAATGTCATGGTAAACTTGGCAGACAAACGGGGGTGGGAACAGAGAGCAGTGTGTATTTAATCCTTCAGGATTAACGTGTGATATGGAGAATACTTAAGGAGGTCAGACTTACGAGTTACGAGTTTTCTTGAGCATGAAAAAAAGGTTTATGAATATAGTAAGTTGACCAATGTTTATTTGTCTGTCATGTGTGGATTGTGATTGTGCTGCTTTCATGACTCTCTTTGCCCAAACCATCGAGAGATACATCTCACTATCTAGCCATCTATAAATATGTGAGTGAGAGTGAGATAACATGCTGGGAAACTAGCACAATTCACTTTTTCAAAAATACTAAAACTGTATATATAGTATGATATACAATTTCATATAATAATGACATCATTCCTATAACACAGGCAATGGGGCGTCATCAGGCGTCTTCCTCCGTGTACCTGAAGCAGCAGCCTCTCGTCTCCGATCACGGCCGCCGTATTCCAGTCGATGATCTCTGAGAAAGGCAGCTCCCAGCCGTTACTCAGCATCACAGGGACGCACGCCGCCTGCACGGGGAGAGGGAGAGCGCGCACGCGCACGCACACGCACACGCACACGCACACACACACACACACACACACACACACACACACACACACACACACACACACACACACACACACACACACTTTAGCTGGGAGCCGCGCTGAGCGAGAAGGCGTTGCGTCGCCCTGCCTCACGTTTTCTGGTGGAGCACATGGGAGATGATGCATAGAGAACTTTTGAGTGCATCGCAGTGTTGAAACAATCACAAGTGGAGTGTGGATACAGTACATGTTTAGTCATTTAGCAGCCAGTGTTTCCTTTGGCCCACTTCCAAGAGAACTCCCCTGAAGCTTCGATGACAGAACCAATCATCCTCCAAATGTTGTCTTTTTAATTGTCCTTGTATAAACATAGTGTTTACCGACTACAACTACTCATCTACACTTGATTCAATTTATTGCCTCACAAACTAATGTACTTTTTGGAGTGCATGGGTCTATTTGCAGTGTAGCAGCGCTCATTGACCAGAATGGGAGCGTATCCTTACGGCTCGACGCAAATCCGCCGACAAGTTTGTGCGCGCCCGGCCTAACAGCGGGGGTTATCAAGCAATAAAGTGCGAAATCATCAATAACATCCCATAATGTGCCATTCCAGGACACCTGCAGCCGGTGATACGACCACGGAGGCGTGCGCCGTTTAATGAGGACGCCATCTGTTCCCATTGTAAACACCAACTCCTGCATTTTATTGTGAAGGAGTGACCGTCACACTTCCTGGAGGTGATTTTTCTCTCTCCCTCTCTCCTTCCCTCTCTCCCTCTCTCCCTCTCTCTCTCCCTCTCTCTCGCCCTCAATAATGCAGTAAATACAAGCAGCATTGCCGGAAGGTATGAAAGGCCATTTCCCATCGGAAGACCCCAACAACAGGTTCAGATCTTTTTAATGCGTTTCCATCCACTGCAACAGCCGCCTCCAAAGCACCATGTTGGGTTGATCAGCCGTCACAATGACTCTGCCCGGTCAACAAGGATTCATAAAAGTCTGAGTAACAGCCAGGCGAAATGAGTTTCGGAACTCAATAGGCCATAGTAAACCGAACCAGAGCGTGATCCCTCCTCCAGCGAAAACACGTCAGGTGTTTGGGCGCGGTTGTGCGCGGTCGGGCGTGTGCACGAGCGTGTGTAACAATGTGGTGGCTGCATGCATGCAAGTATTCAGTTCCCATGTCGCAGTTTCCCCCCATTCAGCATGTCCAGTGTAATCTGTTAAGCCGGGTACCATTAACTGATTGGCCTGGGCCCGCCCACCCAAACACAGTCCCCATGGTGGTTCTGTCATGGTCTAATCCACTCCGTATCGCTAGCTAAGGCACATTCTGCTCATAGCCTGATCCCTCGTGCCGTGGACGCCGGCTCCCAGACAGCCATCATTTCTATACCCGGCCCGTGTTCTCAAACGCACACAAAGGAGGGGAGACACGAAATGTTCTTATTGTTGAGCAGGAGACTGTGTATGTCAGGGTACCAGCCGGTATGTAGTCTCCCAAGTCAGGCCGACGGCAGACGAGCTTAAATCAGGACGAACGAGGCCTCGTTTTATTTTGCTTCAAATTGATGAAGCATCTTCATGCGTCTGGGAACAACTTGACCAGCAGAAACCAGCAAACGTACTGCTGACTGTTCGACTCGGATTCAGAAGAAGACGATAAACTGAAATAACAACGTCCTCTTCCCACTTTCGCGCACCCTCTCTGCCCAACGGCGAAAGCAAACTCGTCCAGCACTGGTAAACTCAACTTTCCCAGTTTTTCCCTTTTCTGGATCGGAGTTTAGCTGACGCACTTCGCTGCAGTTAGATTGAGTCACGCGCTCTGGATTAATGCAGTGCAGCACACAAATTGCAACACAACACGATAACCAAATTTGCCACGAATGCAAAACGCCAATAAGCTCCAGGCCTTATCACACTGATCCACGCAGGTAGTGCGACCTTATCCCATCACCCAGCCAGAGATTCCGATCGTTTTTATGGAGCTTTCGGGAAAAACGAATTGCACCCGTTACTCAGTAGGTGTAATTCCGGGTTTTATAGGCCTGTTAATGGCCAACAGTAATGGAATGGAAATAACACCAATATGGGCTTAAGATATTGGCTTGATAAAGGCTACCTAATACGTTAACCATGCGGTACTTGACACACATAGCATGCCGGTGAACCCCAACGGTTTCCGCTGGAATTTGAACACAGATTAAAAGAAATGCCGGGTTTGGGTCGGATAGTTCTAGGAAGGAGGGGGGTCACGTTACGAGCCTACGGCGACTTTGTGATTTTTCTTTGGTACCGTCGTTGTGAATGAGCGACATGTCGTATATGAAATGCCCCACAGACCATGGCGTTGTACAGCGAAGCCAACCCTCACTCAGACGATCAAACTAAGCTGGTGCTCAGACGGAGCTCCACGCATCCACGCACACCGTCGTGACAAGCGTTTTACGATATTTGTCCGGTAAGCCAAATCCTATCTCGGATGTGTTCATAAAAATCAATGGCAGAAGGAGCTCACATCCGCATTCACCCACACCTGTGCGTTAAACAAGTACAAACTACAACTACAAACACCATCGTCCCTTCATCATGACGCCGATGACCACAGCATCGCAAAAAGACCGTTACCTACATTTGATTTTAAGAGGAAAATTAGCGTAGTGGTTTGGAAACACAAAAACAAAGGAGTTTAATGCAGTTTTATTTAAAACATGGTCTTATTTCAGGGACAGTGACATAATGGCATAGATTACCATGTTCACGGTTATTAAAAAAATATGCATACACAATTATTATATTATATTAAAGAAACCAAAAATCAACGTTTTGGTTCACTGGCTCTTTAACAGAACCCCAACCCATTGAAAGGATACAGTAAATGTGAACTGAAAGCGATACAAGTGGCTTGCACAACAGCACAGAGCCCTGTTGTACGCTGCAGTCACCTGTCACCTACTCAGGCCGGGGGCAGTAATTCAAACAAGTATTTAAAGACGCCGTTTCCAGTTTCCAGTGAACAAAATACTTACAGCCCACGCATTGTATGTGTGTGTGTGTAAGTGTACGTGAGTGATTTTGCACCATGTCACTTTGCAAACGTGCACCCTGTGGCAATGGGTGCTACTAAATGTTAATTGCTCTTTAAAAAGGTGACACAATCTGCTGGGTGAAAGTGAAAACAAGCATGCACGGCTGTTGAGTAGCAGTTTGCTGATGACCTCAAAAAGGGAAACACCATCTACATTTACTGTTTTCAGACTTCCTAAATGGCAAACAAGTTGCCCTGGTCATGAACCCTCTATCATCCATCGACCAAACATATATTGGTGAATCAGGTAGAACAACTACAATACGCGCCACACACACACACACACACACACACACACACACACACACACACACACACACACACACACACACACACACACACACACACACACACACACACACACACACACACCTGCAGCCCAACTTCCAAACGCTGTGAAACTATTCCCTCTAAAACGGGACATTGTTGGATCTGAGGCTGTCTGAGCGATTCCTATTCTTCTCCGTTGAAGTGTGGGGAAAAACTGGGAGACGCATAGCGGAGCAGAGAATGAAAGCGGGGGTGTGGAGGGGCCAACAGCTGATGGACAGGGGGGAAAATCAGGACGGCAGATACAGAGCAGGAGCGGGGATTTGTACTCATTTGAGGGATGGAGGGGGGAAGGGAGGGAGGGAAGGAGAGAGATGAGGAGCAGGGACGAAAGGACGAAGATGAGACTGGGAAAAAACTGAGCCATGAGCAAACCGAGGGATGAGGAGGTGTCTGTCTGTCTGTCTATCTGTCTGTCTGTTTGTCTGTGCATGCCTGAATGTGTGTGTGTTTGCGCGTGTCTGAATGGGTGTGTATGTGACTGTGTGTGTGCATGTGTGTGTATGTGACTGTCTGTCTTTATGTGTGTGACTGTCTGTGTGTGCGTGTATGTATGTGACTATCACTCTGTCCCAGGGCATCTGCCTGTTTGACTGTGTGCGTGCGCGTATGTGTGAGTCAGAAGAAGCCAGCTGGGGTAAGACCCTGAGTCAGCAGCAGCTGTATTACGATGGAAGAAGTGATATTACGGAATCACTTCTTCCATCATACAAAACAGATTAATGGTCTTATTGTCCGGTCATCGCAGCACACTGTCAATTGATTTTCCCATGCATACATTCTTTATTGAACTCCTTCTCCGCTCTGAGCTATAGGAGAACCCTGTGCCAGCCAAAACCCTATTAAGTCGTTAACATGGAGGGAGAAGAAGATCTGGGAAGCATGTTTGAAAGCTTTTGGCCTTCAGTAACACGGTTAGAGATGGATGTCCAGCTAGGAGGTCCTTCGTCTCTTGGAGCATTGGGATTGGGTCTTGGATTAATTACCAAAAAGTGAAAATATATTTATGCATAACATTAGCATTATCAATAGAAGACAGAGTCAAACCATTGAGTCTTGCATACCAAAAACGACAGTTCAATTATGAAGTTAACGTCTACCACTGGTAAAAGGGGCTCTTCAGAGACACGAAGTGACACCTGAGCAGGGGCTCAGATGACAGGGCAGGGAAGCCTCATTCCAGGGCTAGGGCAAGACATACGAAAGAACTACAAAGTCCCCCCAAAAAACTACAATTCCCACCTGCAGTGCCTCCAGGAAGCGGAAGGAGCCCAGCCGTCGCCCCCGTGGCACCAGGCAGAAGGTTGAGTTGTACAGCATCTCTCGGTAGTCATATCTACAGGGGGGAGGAGGAGACAAGCGCTGGTTAGGAGCCAACCACATGAGTTCATCATGTTCATCACAAATTAACATGCACAGTAAATGGTAAATAGTAAATGGACTGCATTTATATGGCACTTTTCTAACCAGTGGCTACTCAAAGCGCTGTACAATAAATTGAAATAAAGTTTTCAATAAAGCCTATGGGGGCTTTTGCATCCTGGAACATGAAAGAGGAAGCAGAGATAAGCATTTGAGAAAACAGGCTGACCTAGTCACAAACGTGTGGTGTATGGTTTGAAAGTATGGAAAGTCATTGGCGTGTGCATCGTTTCCTTGATGTTGTTATTGCTGTTTATGAACTCTGCCCGTGTTGTCCTAGCCGTTGGGATATTGAAAATGCAGATGTTATGTTCACGGTGAAAGAAGAGGCTGAAGACGTCGACAACGCAGACAAACATAAAGAGTCGAATATGCCTATAGACCGCAACATGGAAGTACATTACCCTGGTCAATAAAGAAGTCCAAACAGAAGCCACCGCCATGTTATAAAAACATGATATATACAGAGAAAGAGCACAGGCTTATTGGAATGGTGAAATAGATGGCAGCTTTGAAATCTCCAAATGTACAGGGAGACAGAGGCAAATGTGCAGCAGAGACCAGATTTTGGGTTAAGATGCCATGCTTTTGGCAGCCAAAGGAGGAGGGATTTTACAATCAGAGCAAAACGGCTTCGGTAAGTGTTTGTGGCATCAGCTTTTATGTCGATTACCCGTTTTTCTTTTTTTTCAACCCTTGTCAGAGCAAAAAATCTTTCTTCTTTCAAGGAAAACCCAAAAGGACACGCATCCAATCTAAGAGACAGTATTGTTCTCACCGTCCATAGACGGCCCGACACGTTATGTCTGCAAAATAGCGTGTCTAATTTGAATGGATGGGACACACACACACACACACACACACACACACACACACACACACACACACACACACACACACACACACACACACACACACACACACACACACACACACACACACACACACACACACACACACGACCTTCCCCAGACTTTTGATTTATTCAAGTTGTCAGACACATAAATACATCAACATAACCACCTACATTACAGAACCGCGTTAAAAGGTATCCATCCCTCAAACAATCCATTAGCAACGTACGCTCACACAACAAAACAGTCAACCCATTGTGAAGACGCCGATTTGTTTCTCTTCCACCACAACCAACAGTCTCTGAAAGAAGAAATGGCTTCTCCTGAAAAAAGGGGTTACTAGTACCAACAGAAACTCCATAGGCTTAATTCACCACTATTTGCCGCCTCCTCCTCCTCCTCAGCTGGCCAGCCTTAAACCCCTTGCACTCTCTAACCTGAGCATCTCCCCATCTCTCCTCGCCTCTCCGGCCTTCCAATCTAAGCCTCAGTCAGCACTCGGCGGGATTAAGGAGCTGCTTGGAATTCCTCCCGTGTTACCACTACAGTAGTCTGTGTATGCGTCTCCCCGTGTACGGAGCCCAGACTGAGGCATACCACCGGGGGAGGGGGGGGTGGGTGAGGGGGGGGGGGGGGAGGGGGCGCGTTTGTGTTTGTGTTTGTGTACACGCGAATGTGTGTGTGCAAAAAAATAGATTTGGTGGCTAGGAATGCGGCATGTGTGTATATTTTATGCATCAATGTTTGACTTATGGCTGCAAAGTGCAAAGCATGCAGATACGGAGTTGTGGGCACGTCCGGATGATAGTCAAATTCTGATGTAAATGTGTGTGTGTGAGCGAGTAGCGAGTTCTGTGCTAGCAATCTGAAGGTCCCGAGGCATCTTGCTTGCTGCCTTCCGACATTGAGGAATTTGCTTGTGGATATATCACCCTCCATGCATATAGACTTGACTGAACAGGGCCAATATATTCATAGGCATTTCTATTTTATCATGCTCAACATATTTCAATCATATTCTGCCAATTAATACATCGGCAGAATATGCATATAGCTGCTGCTAGGCAACCAAGGTAAACAAAGGAGTCATGCACTGATATAAGTACCTCACTGCTTCACTGCCTCTTGTTTTGACCAGAAGCGACACCGCAAGATTCCTACGAGCGACCCTGTGTGTGTGAGGCAGACCTACAGCCGGCTGGAGTCTATTCATAACTCAGCGCTTCTCAAACCCAGTTCCCTTCCCCGCACCCCAGTTTACGATAACTCAATCACCGCGACCGGGGAGAAAGGGCCCTCCACCTCTCAAATACACAAAAATGCAGCGTAAGTAATTACAAATGCATGCTGAGCGAGCACACACAAATACACACTCACTATGATCAAACGCGCACACTGAGATGAACACACACACACACACACACACAATGCCATTGCATAATTCTTCGCAGTTAAGTGACCTGAAGGAAATAACCTCATCTCTGGCCCCGAGAATCACCTGATGTGGTCCATACTAAGGTGCCATGAGTATCCCCAGCTCAGCCCACTTTGGTGGCTGAGAGGTAGCCTACCATTTGAGGCGCTGTGGGTAACATTGAGTGGTGGGGGTGGGGGGGGGGGGGGGGGGGGGGGGGGGGGGTCAGGTTAATACTGAGGACGGCTGCTGTGGTCTCTTGAGGAGTGGAAGCACAGGTATAGAGGAAACAGGCTGGGTAGACTGGTTGAAACGCATCAGGGGACTTGTACAGGCTAGGGATCAATCCTTAGTGTATTTTTGTTTTGCGTTTCTGTTTAGTATGCTTCGGAGAATCAGGAGATACATGTATGTTGGTTAATGTAACGCACACCAGAGATTTAACAAATGAAAGTTCAACACTCCTAGAAAACTAGACTAATTGGTTCTTTCTTAAACCGCCTTCCCTTCATCTACATATCTTGCTTTTTTCCCCAATATGGCTTAGCAGAAGAATTTTCAACATGAGTCTAATATACAACTTTCTACCTATGGTCAGTCATGATTGTACTAAACAAGTCACCATGTAATGACCTGCATCCTCCGAATCAAATCAGCATTGGAAAACCACAAGAACCCGCCCAGCAGACTGCAGACACTGAAGGGCCACTCTCAAGTCAGACTGAGGACAATCTCAAAGATCTCCTTGTTTAATCTCAGTGGAAACAATTCCGAGGACAGAAAACCCTGCCACCCTCACAAGTCTTTAGGACGGCCCTTCACACTGGGACAGTGAGAGGCAGGAGTCGTACCAACAACTCTTCCTCTGTTGAAAATACTGAAAGAAAAGTCTCTGTTAATCTTTATGTCACCAATCTTGTGGACTGAGCCCAAATTCGAAAATACCTTCAGAGAAACAATCAAATCATTTCACGTTGCTCTTGAAAGCCGTTTTGGATGTTTTCTAAAGCCCCATCTATGTGACAGGTATTTGCCGTATCTCCAGTTTGTTTTACTAGGGAGGAGATTTTCAGTAAGGCGTCAATTCCGGTAAAATGTAAGAGGCGGCGTAGATCTGCTAGCTGCTGTTCAAACAAACAAAACTTGCATTTAGAGATCCCCAGACATTTGCTAGGTGGCTAGATCTCTGATTGTCTTGTTATCACTAGAATACTGAAAGGGTGGACAAAAACGTCTATTTCAAAACCTCCTCTGCTGTGATTCACCGTTGTCACTTCAATCCGCTGTCACTGTCTGACCCGTTCAAATGCGAGCCCGTTGTTTGGCGGGTGCCTTTATTATTTTACACCGAGGAAGTGTGCGACAAAAACAACACAAAATAAGGCTTCGCTGTGGACGGATATAATTTGCTCTTCTCTGAAACGAAAATAATGGCTGACACATTGCATGGAACGCACATAAAAAGCTAGAATGTTAAGCTTTGAAACCTTTGTTTATCTTAAGTGATTCCTGAAGAACAGCCAGAAACAAATAACAACCCCACTAACAACCCACCCATTCAGGGAACACAACCACTCAGGTAATGTCAGAGACGAATCAGGGCGACACATGGCCTCAAAGCTGTCGTGTAACGTTAAACAACCTCTTATAATAATCCCGGACACACATCTACACAAAAGGCCCACTCATCAAATGCTGTACAGAGGGGCGGGCTTAGGGCGAGGTCGCTGTTATCACAGCGCTTTAAGCACACGCTCCCACTAAAAGGCCGTCTCCGCAGCCATCAGCGCGTCCATTACATCATCGCCATCTGACTCAAGTGGCCGTGACAGCCTATCGTCATGCAGAACCGGGTGAGTAATCCAGTGTGTCGTGTGTGTGTGTGTGTGTGTGTACGTTCGTGTGTGTTCGTGTTTGTGTGTACATGTTTGTGGGTACGTGTGTATTTATGTTCATGTGTATTCGTTTTTAGTGTATTTGTGTTTGTGTGAGCAGAGCACATTATACATTATAAAAGTGGCCTTTGTATCCGGGTGCCATTACGATGAAAGTATAGGTGTGTGTGTGTGTCTGTGTGTGCGCGCGTTTGTTCATTTGTGTTAGTTTGTGTGTTTACGTGTTTGCTTGTTTGTGTGTATGTGTTTGTGTGTACGTGTGTATTCATGTTCATGTGAATTCGTGTTTGTGTATTCGTGTGTATTCGTTTTTTGTGTTTGTGTTAGCTGAGCACATTATAAAAGTGGCCGTTGTACCCGGGTGCCATTACGATCTCAAAGTATAGGTCCGTACGGGAGACAGTGGCCCTCCATCGCACGACAGAGCCCTGCCAGTGGGAGGCCGAGCGGACCAGATGTTCGCCTCCACACATACCTCAGCGCTGGGCCAGATGGCCTCCGTGGGAAGACTGCGGGCTGGCAGTTGGCTGCGGAGCACAAGCTCACGGCTAAGGAGGCGAATCCTCCCGAAAGCTTCGATGGCAAAAAAAAACCTACGTCTGGCCGCCATCGCTCACTTTTATGGGCGCACGCGGCCGCGGGGTCGCCCGGGCGAGTCATCGGGTGCCGACGCATTAGCCGACGAGCACTTAGTATACTCTGAGACAACCTTAAATGTTTAATGTGTCATACAAGTCTGCCCCTGTCTGAGGGAGGGGGAGAGAGACGGAGAGAGAGGAGATACAGACGGTAGGAGATAGTAAGAGAGAGGGAGGGAGAGAGAGACAGAGCGAGGGAGAGAGAGACGGGGAGAGAGAGGGAGAGGGAGCAAAAAGCTAGTGGTCGGCGAGTCAATCAAACCACGGTGTGTTTCGAGTCTGGAAGAGGAAATGCTTTAACATGACAGTGAAAGGGCAGTGAGTCAGCTGCTAGATAAGATTAGGAGGAGATTAGCTTTATGTCGTGTTCAACACTAGGCAGTGTGCTCTGGTGAAGTAGGAGGTTGAAGGAGAAGGCAAAGAGTACAATCAAGCTTGGACGTTTAGTAATAGCAGGACTAGGACTTTGGGCAGTGAAGTAATATTCAGAATACACAAGCACTTAAAATAAGCATCAACCATAGAAAGCGGTATAGCTTGTATACATAGCTTAAGCCTATATAGTGTTAAGTATTTTAGTACTAAGGTAGTAAGGGGGCAAGTTCAAAGGAAGTTAGATCAAGGAGAGAAGTCTTGTTAAATTCAGCCAAAAAGTGTATTTCCCTGAACACAAATTGTGAAAAACAAGTGCAGGTCCAAGTGCTCCTTCCTGCTACTCTGAACGCCTGCGGTGAAAGCACAACCCATTCAATGGGGTTTAGACTGGGGCCAAGGCTTCAATCAGCAGGACCACAGTGTTGACACTTGCCCACCAAACAGTCACTGTGGGTTAGGAGAAACCAGCGATCACGAGACTACTCGGCTTGTGTCCGATGGAAAAATAAATAATCAAGAAAATGTTTTATATCTACAGTTCTAAAGTTATACAATATTTTGATCGATGTTTTGACACTGTTGCCGCAAGAAAGAAAAAGTCGATATGTAGTGTACTCAAATTGAAATCTATTGTGGCGGGTCAGGTCTGAAATATTATCAGGATTGTCAGGATGTATTCATTCACATAATTGTGTCGTGCCTCTTTTGACACATTAAACACATCCATTCCATAGGGGACAGGGTAAAGAAGGCATTTTAAGTGTCAATAGTTGTAGCCTAAGCATTATTGAGACGAGTGTTCAGAAGGGTGAAACCAATTTTATAGCCGCAGAATTCATAAGGCAATTTGAAGCTCCACACACATAATACACAAGTTGCATAATTTTTTCATTAGTACAAACCGAGTGATTTGCTCTTGATCCAAAGTCTAAATAAGAAGGGAGAAGGCAAACAAAGGTGATCATATCGTTGTGGAGCACACCTCAACAATGTGGAACCAAAGGCCATACTTTATTTTGAGCCAAGCGACCTCTATGAATCAAAGATGGACTTGGGACAGCTTCTCCCCTCGCCTGATCTACAATTCAACAGTGAGGATCCAACGGTGATAGATCATACCACGACATAAACACACTCAAGAGGGATTGTCTCTTGAAAACGAAAGAAATGAAACAATATATAAAACAACTCCAAAAAAACAAAACCCCCAACAACTCAACGCTGATGCATTTTTTTTTCTGGCGGTTGCCAATAGGCAGAATTTTTTCAGGTCAGCAAAAAGTTTTAACTTATTCCAGGAATGCATCTGTGATATTTCTGACACACACAGGTAGTGTCGTGAACAACATTAGAGGACTCCACAAAAATAGGCATCACTTCAGAGGGAGGGGGGGGGTTGAAAGAGAAAAAAGGATACCAAGGCAAGGCAGCTTTGGCATCGTCCCTCTCCCCCCTTTAATCCCGTACGACTTCATATCTCATTTACCGCTTCCTCTCTTCCTCTGTCGGAGCCGCACTGATTGGCAGCGGCTCTTTTTCAGGACGGCCAGTTTGAGCCAAAGGAATTCCAACCTCAAAGGAGCCAAGCGACAGTGAGTGACACCCGATGAGAGAGCATGTGGGGTGAGGGGGGAGGGGGTGGTAGGGAGTATGGGGGAGTATGGGGGTGCACGGGGGGTGGTGGCAGTTGACAACTTTGCACTATGTGTCTGGGGCCACACGCAATTCTACAAGATGTCTACAGGTCTCGGACCCCCCCCCCCCAGACCCTCTCGCTGACAGGCACATATTAAAAGACAAGTGCCCTGCACAGCATGCTTTGGAGGGGGGGGGAGGATCTCTTCTCCTGGTGCCACGCACCTCCAGCCCCTCTTTCAAACTGCCCACCCCCCACCCTCCTAATGCGCCTCCTCAGAGGGGCTCACCAACACCCTGAGGGAGCAAGGCATTACCATAAACACACAGGCTGCAGGAGGGGAAGGCACAACATGATTTGACCCATTATCTCTCTCACCCCTCCATGTCCCACAAAGACGCAGATATCTCAAGAGAAATAAAGTCCTGAAGCTGTAAAGAAAAATCGTCGATAGGCGAGCCACGTTTTTGCACATGCATACGAATGCAGATCTTTATCCAAAACGATTAGCCTCCGCTACATGTCGGCCAATCAAGCCCTGTGCTAACCCGAATCACATGCACTAGGAGGGGGAGCTAGCCAAAAGTGTACGCATGGACTGTGAGACTGACACATTGGGGTCTGATTGAGTTTTTGTTTTGAATCTCATTAAAATGGTTTCTGAAACACGGCATGAAAATACAAGCAAACATTGTTTTTGAGGGACCTTTACACGTCAACTAGTACTCTGCCGTTTTGAGGTTGCTAGTCCAACTTAAATAACTCGACAGATGCATCAGTTGATGGCGACTTTCCATCTCTCGATTGTGTCGTTTTGGCGGTGGCTTGATAAACACTGTGGGGAAAGAAATGGTAGGCCAAGCTTACTCAGGCGGCCGGTTGATTGCATGGTCTGAAATTTCCATCTGAGGGCCTGATTCTCATTAGATACCAATGTTTCAGAAAGACAGAGCAGACTAGACTATGGGTGTGGTTGTGGGGCTGTTCAATTCAGGGAATGAACCAGCAGCTCAGAATGTTTTGGCCGCCGATTTGATTGCCGGCGGGCGGGAGCAATCTTATTTCAGCGATTGTTCCAGCTTGTCCTTTAGCACTGTGTCCAAAGTCTTCCATAATGGAAATGGCCCAGGGTGGGTCACCCACTTGAAACGTTTCCCATGGAGGAAAAGTCAAACAAAAAATCAGCAGCGAATGACTTCAGAGCTCATCTCGATAAACAGGGGCCAAATGTCGATGTTCCCCGGGGAAAAAACAAGACATTTCCCCTTCATTCAGCGTCAGGATGACTCATGACCGATGACAATTTCAGGACTTTTTAATGTTTACATGGACATTTTCCAAATTGCATGCCAAACTTTTCTCCTTTGTATTCAACACTGACGTGACTACTGCATAATTTCCTTCAATGATTCCGTTGAAATGTTTGACAAAAATAAACTTTTAGGCAAGTTATTATGTTTGATGTTTGTTCAAGTTATTATCAAACAAACATTATAGAATCATATAATAATAGTTTGACTAAAAGACATATTTAGTCAGACTAAACTAAACTTTCAGTCAAACTCCCCTTCCGCGGATCTCACTTTCAATGAGTCTTTTGTGGACTCAGCGAGGATGATCTAAGTGGCGAAACCTTCTGGTTTCCACTGACCTTTCCCCGCAGACCGAGGGCGGCCATTCCTTCGCACATCTTTGCCGAACCAGTTCAAAGGGGGGACCTCATAAAACATTGACAGACACGAGTAGTGGGGGTCGACCTCACCGCACGACCCCGGGTTAATTCACCTACGGTAATTACTGAGTGCTTCGAGGGCTTTTCCACGGGTCTCAATCACTTTTCCTTCTCGTTCTGTTAAAAAGGCTGCCTTGGATTTAAATCGGATGAACACACACACACACACACACACAACCCCGGTACTCCCATCCTCAAACAATATATGAACAGCACTTAAAACATATTCCAAACACATCTGCCAAATGTCAACATAAAAAGGCCTAATAAGGCCGTAAATCGAGTCAAAAAGCAAAACAGTCTTTTACTTCCTAGTAAATCATCCACCAGTAATAATCGGGAGGTTGCCACGAGGGGATCCTTTGAAGTGTTCCCCGTGCTCCGTAAACCACAAACAAGGCAGCGGTGGAGATAATGAAATGACTGCTGTTAATGGAACAGCCATTAGCGCTGGAATGCCGGGGTTGGCCTGTAAGATGCCCGATCATAAAGATGTCTGATCACCGCAGAGACGGGTCAAACTGGTTGACTCTGGGGACTCTGCGCGTCCTTGCAGCTGATAACGGCTATCGATTGGCTGGCTGGAGGGTTGCGCGTTTGCCTCGGACCCTGGTCCTGCTTGATTCTCATTAGCAGTACACACTGCCAAAAACAGAAAAGGCCTTTATGATAATGAATGGCTAAGGCAGGTGCGGCACAGTCCAGCTTCTGTGTATTCTGCGTATATTCTGTGCTTTACAAGCGTGATCAATCGCTTTCAAGAGCTAATAGTCCCCGCTTAGGAGGTGCAAGTGTAATGAATGTCTGCTCCTGGTTATCAACGTCTACACTGCATTCAATAAATGACCATATCACAATCTCAGAATAAAATTACTCTCATCAATAACACATAACAACACAATGTACCATATAGAAACAAAAGAGGAATATTGTGCAGATTAATCTAAGTCTATACCAAAGCTGGACGGGACTGTTGTGTAACCACCGGTAGCATCGCTTCCTGCTTGGGGTTCAAGACCAGCCGCTGCCCGGCCAATGCTGCGGCTGGTCCGGAGATAAGTCTGGCACTGGAATGCCTCTGTTCCCAGGCCAGACAAAGGGGCTGAGAGAAATCAACATGGAAGGATTTGACTGGAGAGTAGGAAAGGAGAGTGGGAAGGGAGGGTAGGAAGGGAGAGTGGGACGGGAGAGGAAAAAGGGAGAGTAGGAGTGGAGGGTAGGAAGGGAGGGTAGGAAGGAAGAGTAGGAAGGGAGAGTAGGAAAGGAGGGTAGGAAGAGAGAATCGGAAGGAAGAGTAGGAAAGCAGGAGAGTAAGGCAGAAGGGTAGGAAGGGAGAATAGGAAGGGAGAGTAGGAAGAGAGGGTAAGAAGAGAGAATAGGAAGGGAGAGTAGGAAAGCAGGAGGGTAGGAAGGCAGAAGGGTAGGAAGGGAGGGGAGAGTAGGAAGGGAGAGTAAGGGGGGAGTGTAGGAGGGGAGGGTAGTAAGGAGGTGCTGGACGCTGACGGGCCAAGGTGAGAGGGTGGATGTCAACAGGAGGGACAGAAGAAGGGAAGGAGAGAGTATCAAAGGCAGGACGAGTGTGGTGTGCTGAAGAAATGGAGCAAGAAATCATGGCCAGTTGCGAGTTATGGTTTCCATGACATCAGTTGCGGGTTAACAAATCAGTCGAGTAATGCATTACGGACATCGACACAGCAAATGTGGTCAGACATATGGTGTCCCTGTCGCCAAACGGAGGTAATGGACATCTAAATGCATCATGGGAGCTGTAGTGTCGCTGTCTGCCAGCCATCAAGAAGCACTTTAATGCTAGCGAGGCTGAAGTTGCATGAAGGTGAAATGAATGGGTTGTTTGTTAACGCGGGGTGTAAATCGGATGTATGTGTGTGTAGGGAGGTGAAGGATGACTGCTCTTTGCAAACAGCACGCTCCAAGGAGGAGCTAACGATTAAAAACAGTCTGCCTGTGCTGTAGAGCACGTCTCTCTTTCTGTTGAGAATCAGGGCTTGCTCCGGCAGGGACATCAGATGGGCCAAGCAGGCTGCGTCTGATCGCATCCAATCTCCCCCCTGACAGGGGAGGGGATTTAGATGGAGGCCGCTGGGGGGACAGGATGTGACCGGGCTGCAGGCTCAGCTTGGGAGTTTGCTCGCTTGACTGTGTGCGGTCGGTCGGAAGGGGCGAGCGATGGATAATAAAAACACAACAATGAGAAGATAGATATGTACACAGTCACAGCAAAGACGAACGATACACCTTCGGTTAATCCGGAACCAATGTGGGAAGACGCCACTTTTTATGAACGTGATCGTATGACGGTAATGGAACCCGTTTTGTGGGGAAGCTGTGACAGGTGGAGGCACGTCCCATTACCACGGCAACCTTTCCTTGACCTAGGCAGTCCTTCAGTCCACAAATGAGTGATGGAAGTAGCCTGAGTCACTGCGCTTCTAAGCTTTTAGCATGTGCTCCTGAATACCTCCTTTGAACAGTGCCACAAAAGGATTGTTGACAGAACAACAACGACCGCAAAACGCTTTAAACACAGGCCTTGACGTAGCTAACTAAATCTCGTTGACCGTCGACAAATACACCCTCTTCATTTGACCTCTCTTTGAGAAAAAAAGCGGGGACAATTATACTTAAGTCTGCAATATGTTAGAAAAGGTCTCTATGTGTATACACATACTATGTGTTGCATGTGGCTCATTACTGAGCGTGAAGTAGTTGGTGAAATAAGAGGTAGAGCTGGCTTACAAGCAGAGTGACAGTCATATTTTGGTGGCTGCTCAACTATTACACTTTAATTGTGTGCATGAATGTACATCTGTGTGCGCGCGTGTGTGCGCATGCGACAGTCGTAACAGAGGAGACTGCGGGGAGAATGCAGCCCAAGGAGGTCAGAATGAGTATTTCAGTGGTGGGGGGTGGGGTCTAGGGCTGGGACGACGCGTCGACGTAATCGATTACGTCGACGCATAAATTACGTCGACGTGAAAAATGCGCGTCGATAAAAAAAAAAAAAAAAAAAAAAAAATTAGATGGGCGGCACCGGAGCGTAGTAGCAACGCGAGTGGCTCCCCAGACTTTCATAAGTGCAAGGCGCCAGGCACTCGTTCCTCTAAGTATGGGAATTATTCAATGTAAAAGGAAACGATTCCTTGATATGTCGTCTTTGCAAAATGACTTTCCATTCTAGCACCACGGCAATTCACCAGCACCTGAAGAGGCGCCACCTGGTAGCAGCTGCAGATGACCGAGCACCGTAGAATTGCATTACTTTGAACTTTTATTTTGGAATTTAAAGGCAATAAACATGTATTGAAATGTTAAGGAATTCATATTTTATGTAAATCAACATGTATAAATTGCTATTAGTCAATTAATGGGGAGATAATCGATAATCGAATCTAATCGAAATCGAATCGGACTGAAAAAATGAATCGTTAGATTAATCGATGCATCGAAAAAATAATCGCTAGATGAATCGTTTAAAAAATAATCGTTTATCCCAGCCCTAGTGGGGTCGTGCATCTGTTTGTGGCATTGAGGGGGGTTATGACATTACCGACAGTCTGGCAATAACACATTACCAAATGTGCCAAAGAGAAGCAGGTCTCCTTGTGTGAATGCTTTGTCGGGAAAGAATGCCTTTTACTTGTTTCTTTTGTCGATTTAAAATCCTGCCAACATAGCTTAATTAACAAGGTGATTTTGAGAATATAATAATAATAATAATAATAATGATGTATCCCATCCAAAAGCTGCGTAACACCAGCTGAGAAAGTGAAGGTTTGATTAAAAAAAAGTGTGAATAAAACGTATTGAGGAAAGAGTTATATTTGAGTTTCACTAGTACGTCTGTTTTTCTTTTGAGTCTTTGAAGTGGCAAAAGACGATGAACCCGATGACCTCGAAGCAAAGATTCTTGAATGAACTTGAGAGCGAGAGAGACAAACTGACAAAAGATGACAACACACAATGCCGAGGAAATAGAAGGGTAAAGTGGGTCTAAAAAACCCAATTTGAAACAACTTGACTAGAAGCAGTAGGCTGGTTTGCGACAGCACACATCAAACGGAGTAAACACCCTCAATTTCAATGCATCTCATCCGGTGCCAAGGTAGCCAGTCTGACAGATTGGCAAAGTAGGGATATCAACACACGGGCTAGTAGCTTTCCATTACTGTAAAGCACCAAAGTGTGGTGCAGTGGGTTGAGCCTTTCAGTCTATGTGCTTACGTTATTGGATTTCCCCCTGGAGAGACATGGCAGAAAATATATTCTTTCCAACCTAAGACGCACAATGCTCGGAGGCAGACCCATTGACGCAACACATACCAGCATAAACCATTTTTAAAACAACATCCACTACCTCTCAAACACGCCGGCTTTTCTTAAATGTCTCACTTCTGCCCCGTCCAGACCAACCCCACAACATCAATATGCATCTTTTAACCCCTACCGTTACCTTAAAGGGGTAGTTCGGAATTTTGGACATAGGGCCTGATTCCGAAGTGAGCATTGGTATTCTATATCACTGGAGACAGTTTAACACATTTCATTCAGTCCTTCTAGTTGCAGAGTTTGCTCGTGCTAGGCTAGCGCACGTCAACGGGCAATGCTAGCCTGCTATTAAAAACAGTCTTACCCACTCCACAGTACACCCGAGGTAAATCAATTATAACGAGACTATAAATCTAAATGTCTGTTTATAGAATAATGTTAGAAATAAAACCAACCTTGCATTGCATTGCATTTTGAGGGAATTGCGGGGTCTCAGCAGCAGTGTTTATATTCCTGTACGTAGGCTACGGCAGCGGCGGACTGATACCTAGGTTACCTGCCGCTGTCATTGCTACAAACGCAGAGTACAGTGAACGAAGGAATTCTACAAGCATATTAAATTAACAAGATATGGCCACGTTTGGAGGAGTTAGCGATGCATCTGCTTTTGAAGACGATTATGAGGAATTTGTTGTATCCAACGAACCGTACATGTACGAGCCGGTGTTTTGATGTCAAAGCCAGCAGCAACAAGCCACAGTTGAGTCCTTTCTGGATCTCGCACTGGAAATTGGTGGAAACTTTGTGGTGCCCATCTGTACCGTTTATTTCTACAATTTCTAAAAGCACACTGAACCATCATGTTGCCTAGTCGTTCAATTGCGCTTCTGTCCCACGCTTCTCTGTTTACGTTCTTCTGTCGTGATTCGGTTACAAACCTAACCAGCGCATAGTAGAATTCCGCTTCTGCTGAGAAAGTAGTCCCTCGATGATTCATGCGACGCAAGGTTAGTTTTATTTCTAACATTATTCTATCAACACAGACATTTCAATCTATAGTCTGGCGTTATAATTGATTTACCTCGGGTGTACTGTGGAGTGGGTAAGACGGTTTTTAATAGCAGGCTAGCATTGCCCGTTGACGTGCGCTAGCCTAGCACGAGCGAACTCTGCAACTAGAAGGACTGAATGAAATGTGTTGAAAACTGTCTCCAGTGATATAGAATACCAATGCTCACTTCGGAATCAGGCCCTATGTACAAAATTCCGAACTACCCCTTTAAGGTTCGATAGTTTGGTCTTTAATAGTTCTGTTTGAAGGATTCACCCACACTCTGGGTATTTACTTGTCTGAGATCAATCACTAAAGTGATGGTAGTGATAGAGGAATGTAGAGGTGAATTGGGGGCGACCTATTATGAAAGAAATCTCTTCCAAATCTCAGGCAGAATGTGCTGGTTGGGGTACCTTAGAATAGCAACATAGGAGCTATGCTTTGCAACACACAATATCAATGACTTCTAAATGCATTCTACGCTGTATTTTAAAAAAAACAGTACCAAATGTGCTCCAGAAAAGACAGATCATCTGAAACCTCTATTCAATCCAAACATGTGGGTAGCAAATACACAACACGGGTAGTAGTAGCAGTAAGGAAAATATAAATGCATTTAAGAGCAGACGTATTAATTGTATGCCAACCCACCAGCAAATAGGTTGTATTGAGAGTCCTGCATATCTTTGGCAGTCGAGGGGGAAGTAACAGATGGTTAAAACGCTGGGTGAAGGGGGGTGGCTGCTATGTTTGTCATCGTTTCCATTCGGTTGCGTCTCATCACCTTCCTCTGCCTCCCCTCTTTAAATACGTCAAAAGACAGCGAAACCTGCAGCTCCACAACTCCCCCCAGTTCATCCAATGAAAACCTTCCAGTTGGTCTCACTCATCCCAGTGTATTTCCTACCCTCGCACCTCACCTCTCCATGGTGTGAAAGGCATCACTTCCGCGGGCGTTACTTATTAGGCGTCTTTAAAGCGTTTCAGATTCACCTCATTCTGTTCTGCTACCGGCTCTAGTACACAAAGAAAACCTTTGCTTTCAACAGCAGTCCCACCATAGGAGGGGCAAGTGTAAAGAATGTCTGCTCCTGGTTATTGTCGTCTACAATGCATTCGATAAATAATCCTATCAAAATCTCGGAATTAAATAACACTCATCAATAACGCACTACCACACGATTTACCCAATTAGAAACAAAGAGGAAAATGGTGCAGATTAATCAGTTTCTCCCCAAGCTGGCGGACTGTTATGAACCACTAGTAGTACTAGGTACTACATGGTACCTACTTACCATGTCATGATATCACCACGACTTGTTAACTCACTGGAACTACCTCCTTGACTGCAGAAACAGGGGCATACCTGATCTAAAACATCGAGCATACCGTGACTATATTTGTTGCCGATACCATCGTGCCTGTGCAGCCTATTGGACGAGACCCCCACAGAACCCCACAAAGACCAAGGGCTGCTTATGGTTTTCACAGCGCGTGACGCGGCCGACCCAGCGCAGGTAATTAGTCCTGAACAGTGGGACCTATCAAAAAACACTTCCTGCCTCGCCCTCTGGTTGTGCCCTCACATGTGGAAGTCACATGTTCGAAGCAGAGGGGTGAACACTTTCCTTTTTGCAGGCATAATGCAGGGGTACCCGAAAGCATTGAACTAAAATGAAGCTAACCTTGCGAAGAATTTACTATACAAACAAAGTGCTTTGTTATCCTCCGGTTCAAATACTCTGAATACGCCTTAAAAGAGTCCACTGCCCCTTTCTTTGTCAGATCTGGTCACTCAAGTCGGTGCAAACAACCCACCCACACACACATCAGAACACACCCAGGTCTACAGCTTTCCATGATTCATCACAGATAATGAAGGCGGGCCAGGGACCCAGCTTTGTTCATCAGCTGGCACAATGGTGGACAGCGAGAGGATAGCAGGTGTGTGTGTGTGTGTGTGTGTGTGTGTGTGTGTGTGTGTGTGTGTGTGTGTGTGTGTGTGTGTGTGTGTGTGTGTGTGTGTGTGCTAGTGCGTGCTAGTACGCTAGGTGTGTGTGTGCGTAAGTGCTGGTGTGCGTGCCAAGGGCACTAGGTGTGTGTATGCTAGTGCGCCGGTGTTATCAGATGATCACAAGTCACTACCCAGCCAAGCAACACTGTGGCAGCAGGTAATGTTACAGCCCGGCTTGGGTTGTGCACTACACTGCCGCTTTTGTCTCAAGCCGTCCAGCAAAAGGATTCAGTGGCACGGTACAAATCAGCCTTCCAAGTCCCGACCGGGTCCAAATAAACTCTGTCCCCCTAAAAGTCAACGGATTAGCCGATGTACTAAGGCTGATTAATATCGTACTCAAAATCCCTCCCCCTCCCAAAAAAATACAATCACAAAGTGGAGGGAGGGGGCAGACTCATTTTTTAGGACATAAACTCCAGGCTCCCGAATAGCCCGGCTGCAGCTCTACGCGTCAACATGACTAATGTTGAGACCAGCCAGTCCCCCTGCAACCGCAGTGGCCCCGGGGATTAGGAAGTCACAGGGATTTGCTCAGCATGGCCGTGTACAGTGTGGCTTAGTTCTGCACGTGAACGTCTGCATCTGCAACCCCCCCGCACCCCCAAGTCATGTCGAAGCACCATTTAGCCTGCGCTATAATAGACCGGCTGGGGTAATGGTCCTCGTTTGCCTGGTCACATAAATAGGTTTATTTTTTTATTTTAATGAGGCCTTGTAAAGCCACGGCTGCAGAATGCCCTTTTTTATTTGATCACAATTGCAACAAAAAAGGTATCCGTCTGAAGCTTTAACACTAAAATGGTTGCAGGCATATCCTCCCACAGAGTCTGAATGGAGGGATTTGGTTCCTAACCTTCAATGTCAGGAGAGAATTACCATCTCACTAAATCTAAGGACTGAAAAATGCTTGAGGTACTGGGGAAAATGGTCTGTATTTGTTTCATCATAAGATGTGATTTGCTCTGCAGTGAAATAACATGCATATCCACCAGTGTGTGAAGGAATAGGGGACCAACCATTTGTTCCATCGTTATGTACGAAAAAAAAAAAAAGACACATTTTTCACCCCAACTCGCTGTGGGGGTCACTCCGTTCGAGTACAGTTCACTCGTATTTAGCACCATGAGTTTGGTCTCTTCTGTCTCTGATCTGTCAAGGAGTCAATGGGTCCGTGTGGTCCACACACCATCTCGCACGCCGGTGCTGCTTCCCCCCCTATCTCTTGTCCCACACTCTAAGCATTCCAAGCAGAATACATCACCTGTGCACGGTCGCCAAGGACTACCCATACATCATCCTGTCAGAACAGGATCACAGGACGACAGAGGAAAGTCAGGCAAAACACAAGCGGCATTGGTGGACTGCGTCCTTTACATGCTCTGGCAGATTATTGGACAGGCGCACACACACACACACTTTTAATGGCTATGGCCGCAGTCACTCGGCAGATGTCGGTGCCAAAAACAGATATGATTTCTTTCATGTAATAGGACCCACAACTGAGGACTGCTCAGGCAACTCATTCTGCTCCAGTGAGCGTTTTCGTATTCTTGTGTGTGTCAATAAAAATGGAAAGAAAACCAGCAGCCGACCTGAAACCACCAAATGCTGTATTCATCTGAGGGAATGTTATTCAAATGATTGAATGGTCAAATTCATACAAGTTACTCGAGGGCAGCCATTTGACCTAGAACACACAAAAACAGGAAGTCACTCAACTGTTCACAAACAGGCGACAAAACAAAGTAAAAAAAGGTTTGAACTAAGCCGAGGAACAGACCGCCGTCGTCTCGTTTCTAATCGGGAGTTTTACGAGCGTTCGTTCCCGAGAGCATCAGGTCACCAGCAGAGTCCAACAAGAGGGGGGGGGGGGGGGGCGGGGGGAATCCCTTGCGCTAAGCAGGCTAGCGTGGAGCTAGCCACTGGACTGCTGCTGCTGCTGGGAACCGATGAGTGATGGGATTAGAGGATTGATGGTGATGCTCTCCGCGACCGCTCCCCCTCCAAACTCAGCCCGGCCCAGCCTCCCTCCCTCTCTATAAACCCTGACAGTGAAAAATGAGAAGGCAATCAATTGAGAGGTGGGGGGAAAGAGACCAGAGACCTTCTGGGAAATGATGGTTCACTTTCAGGAGCCTCCGGTATGAGGGGAGCGTGCACGAACACACACACGCGCACACAAACCATTAAAGCGTACGCACTGGAAGACGTACCGACCTGAGAACGCATTCCTATGGACAAGAATGCAGTGCTTCCATAAGCATAGATGGATACAAATCGACTACATGGGAGCCATCGATCACTTTCTGAACCGCTTTTATCCGGTATCTGCTGTGCATTCTATGAGGAGCCTGTGAATTCCGAGAACGACAAGGATCGATCTCTGTTATAGCAGATGGGTATGGTTGCAGCTATTTCTAAACAACAGCAAATAGCCTGGCCTTTGTCATGATGGGGATATTTGACAATGTCCATCCTGGTGAGGTCAAGGCCTTTTGTACCACACACACACACACACACACTTTCATTTACGAGACTCCCTAGTGTAGAGACGGGAGGGGAGAAAGGGGTGAGGGAGGGGTGACTGTGCTACGTGCCTGAACGCACCTGCGTGAGTTGACAGGCCTAGGTCGCTCTCTGAAGAAAAACAACATGCCCGCAGGTAGCATTAGCTTATTAATTTAAACCACATGCTGGCGAGAGCCTGAGGGCTTGGGGCAGTGGAAATAAGAAGTTTATCTACAATGAACGTGTAAGCCGATTGATAGCCTCGGTGCTAATTTCTGCCCCATACTTTCTGTGGCCATCCACAGCCCTCCACACAAGCTGTCGTTTATCCCAGGGTGTAGTTCTCGCTGGCACATCATCCATTTACATTATCGCCGGCCTAACAGGCCTGTTAACCAGACCAGGGCTAAATAGAATAATGGAATTTGAATACTGCCTCTTATGCGAGTACCGTTTGTTTCGATCCGTGCGGTCAACAAGCATTGTGTCGGACAAACTGTTTGTACCGCAAGAGGAGACTTAAGACAAATGATAAGGATTTCAGGATTAATAGGATGTATCCGACGCTAGGTTTTTACAACAGAGGCTACTTCACACAATGCACAACCTTTGGTGCAAATTCGGATGCCTCGTCTAAGCCTATTAAAAGAACTGTTGATGCTGTATGTTTCCGTTGAAGCATAATCACCCACAAATTCATGAGCTTTTTGCAAAAAGGACAAACACAATAGATCATTGGGTCTTTTTCTTTTTCCCAGATGTTCATTTGCAGAAGCACATTGGTAGTGTTGCATTTCTCTCAAGATACCTTGGGAAAAGGAAATGCTTAGAAGGGAAAAAAAGAACAAGCCAATGCTAATTAAATGGTGAAACCGAACATCGTAAGAACCTCGTATTGAGCCATTTTCAGAATGACAGATGACATATTGAGAGATTCGAGTAGAAGCATGGATTGGGGTGAGCAGTCCAGCGAATCATAAATCATAATCTTACTTGTTCTGCTATCGCTGCCAAATACGGAGATTGGTGGAGTGAGAGAGACAGAGGGAGAGACAGAGAAATGTTAAACACATTCTCTTGCTCATCATCTCTAAAAGCTAAAACTCATTCTTGTGCTTCGCTTATTGTGTGTTTAGTTAACAACCGTTTCAGAAACGGCACTTAAACAGTGCAGCTGGCAGGCAAATAACTGACAAATAATGACACAATTTACCCCGAAATTATTTAAAATGCACATCGTGTGCAAGGTAGAAAATAGTGGTTGTTGCATTGCCAAATCTAATTGTGTTGACTCAACTCTGCTTGAGAGATTACAGTAAGAGCAGCTCCAATGGGAGACACCAACACGATATGACTTTGTTATGTCTTTCTTTTGTCTTTGTTATGTCTTTTTTTTTTGACGACAACGAAAAATGATAAAGGATGTTGACAAATCTCATGGGCTGAGGCACACAGGCCCTTCCAAGGTCTTGAGTCAAAGGTGGTTCCTCCATTAGCTGTACGGCTGAACATCTATGGATGACGCCTTATGCCAATTTTTGTATTTTGTACAGTTTGTATTTAAATCGTATTTGTTTAGCCTCCTAACTTGCCATCATCTAAATTGGAATCTGGTTTTATGAAGAGTAAGACATTTTGGAAACCGGTTAATTTCCACTTCTTATTTCCCTTAAGAAAAGTAAAATCAAAAATAAAATCATTGACGCCGTTTCATGAAAAACAGGATTCATGGAAGAACTAGAAAAAAATAACCACGTCAACTATATGGGGATGACTCATCCTTCTCAACCTCTTCCTTTTTCCCAAACATTCCTTAACTCGCTCGCTTTTTCCTATCCAGATGGTTATGGGATGACGTGCCCGGACCCATGCTTTTCTAATTGCTCATAGCTTCCCTCTGATTTGGAGGGGGGGGGGGGGGCTCCGTCACCCACCCCACAGCACTCGGGATAAGAGGAGATAGTCCCTGATAAGATAAGGGCATTGACACACCAAAAAATGACCATTTCTATGGGAGCAAGCAAATGGTGCCATGGTGGTTTGAGTTTTGAAAGCCATGGAAGTTTGTGTATGGAAATGTAAACACCTTTTAATTCATAAAGTGTGAATAATATACTTTAAAACAGTCATCTGGTTATTTTTATCGTTTAATTAACCTCTGGGAAATCAAGCCATAAAATTCTAACTAAAATAGCCGGGTTATTACAAGGACAGGCCTAAGCAATGAAGACCTGTGGTTATTGAGTTTTGAAAATACGTACACAAACAAGACAACTAATTGTCCCTGTTGGCAAATCTTTTAATTGGTTTAATTCTCAAACAGTTGTGTTTGACCACATGACCAACAGACCAGAGAGGCGAGCAGTCGGTTCCATTACATTCCGTCTTAATTGCTTAGGCCCTTCATGGGAATACCGTGGTACTACAGTCAGAATCTTTCATGAATTTTCTGATACATATTTTGACAACTAGAATATGAGGAAAGCAATCAAAAGGTGTTCGGATTTCCATAAACAAAATCCAATGTTTTTTTAAATAAAAAACCTTCCAGTACTTGCCACATAAATCATTACAGCAAAATACCTGCAACCCCATTTAAACAAATGCTTGTGATTGAGGAACACTCAAGGCAACAGTTATATTCAATGTTGCATCACTGAAACTAATTTAAAAACAGAATTACTTTGAAAGGTTTATTAACAACCTTCACATGCAGTGGCAGGATGTGCATTTCACACCTAGAACTTCAGTGGTGTCCTACATGAACTAATCCACCTCTTAATCCTATCATTATGACTCCACGGCTATAGAATATCAATCTTACACAGAAATACAGTATAACAGCAGGGCGTTGCATCACAGAGAGGTATCTCATGCAGCAAGAAAGAATGCCATTACTTAAGCAAGAAACCCATTAAGGACAATTCAACAAGTCTATTTTCACTGTAGCCACAGCTGCCATACATACATCATCTCCAGGAGAAACGTCAATATTAACCTAATTAACTGACAAAAATATTAAAACGTTTCAATAAAATGCATTACTCACCAAAACTACTGATTATTTGTACGCAAAGTCCATCCTTCTTTCTTGCCTCAAGAAGAGTTTGATTAAACTGTTGTACAGTTTATCTGTGCGTTTCAGTTCCAACAATAAGTCCCTTTCTATCGCCATGGAGGCTAATGCTGAAAGTCGAGTCTGTCCAGTCGTGTTTCTGGAGTAAGTTTTAATTCGCTACAGACAAACGGTTTATTTATTTATTTATTATTTGTTTTATTTTACTTTGTGCCGGTAGCTATCAATGCTTTGCTGGCTCTGACTAGTACCTCTCTGACCATCCAATCAAAGGACGTGAAAATGCAGACGACACTGGACGCCTGCTAGATGGCCTCGGTGTTACTAACTTGAAATCTGATTGGTTAAAGCAACAGAGTCATTGCCACTTACTTTAAGCTACAGCACTAACGATTCTGAAGGCGTCAAGGCAGATTTCTTTGACCCTGGCAACACATGATTGCTGAAATATGACTGGATAAAAGCTCTAACATAAACATACACTAGTGGAAACAGTGCAAACAAGAGAAAAGCTATTAAATGAAGAGAATAGACTATTGGAAATAATTTAATACATATTCATGGAAAAAGTATATTAAAACATAAGTCAGGGATTCCGATAGTGTTTAGGCAAGCAGAGAAGGCCTTGCTGGCCCCGACAGCCGACCACTGTTCACTTGTCATATTCCAATCTTTGGCACCAGTTCCAATAGTGGGCTTAGAACATCAATAAACACCAAGAGAAACAGCCAAGGCTATGTTTGCATAACCAGGCCTCACTTTTAAACCCAAAGTTGGAAACTTGTTTCCTCAAAAATCATCAAATACAAGCATGCATTAGACTTACCTCAATAATCCAAAACAAAAGTAAATTGCATTGAATACAAGTAATCTCAAATGTTGACCGACCTGCTGTAAATATTAACGCATCAACCAACTTGTAGTGTGTTTTATAGGGTGTAGCATAGGCCAACATACTGCATGTTTGCTAAGAGCAACATTCCTACATACGTCGTTTTCTTTCATTAAAAAGAGTCATGATGCTAGCTTAGCTGGCTAAAGCCCAGGATTTCATTCAAGAACTTGATTTTGCTCTGGGCACAATTTGTTGCTTTGGTTTTATCCAGAACCTAGCTAATTGCTGTTTTTGCGACAAATGTTATTGATTAAATGCTTTTATTTATTACACTAAAGCAGTTACTCTTAACCACTAAGGTTTCAACATTCAGTGCCTTTATGTTGGAATTCATGTTAGTATCATTTATAAGGCTTTTTTTCAGTTTACACAGCCCTTACCATAATCCTGGCACCTTATCATAACATGGCACTTTTTTCCGATCCTCAATACATTCTCTAGGTGGCTGATGCAAGCTTTACTCCAATGTGCATACACACAGGGGTAAACAGAAGTTAGTCATGTGCTTTACAGCTTGAGAAACAGCTGTCAAATTCTGTGCATGCTTATATAAACTAAATACAGACTAACCTGATCAATTGCCTGCATTGTACTGCAGTGCCAAACTATTGAAAGAGATAAGGACAATGACTGTTACCCTAGGCATTCGTTTGCTAGTATTTAATTAGTTGTGATTAATATTTTATCAATTATTATTTATTTCTAATATAATAAAAATGTGGTTATGTTCAAAGGATCATTGGTAAAGGATTTATTTTGTAACGAAAACTAAATGAATGCAGCAATATGAACACGTTTATGGGCGTTATTAAACCATTTAAACGTGTGATAGTCACTGCAGGTACGGTTGCGCCTGACGTCGGCAATGTCATGGTATTTGAACCAAGTTCGCCCGAATCTCCCTAACAAGAACAATTCTGTGTTTCCGCGAATTTCCAAATTATTTATATGGCCAACTTGTAAATCCGGCGTTTTGGAATGACTCCCTGGGATCGTATTAGAGCAGTGGCGTCACAGGGCACTCAGCCACACAGGGAGAGCTAGCTTCAGTCAGTGGAAAATACATGAATGTAAACTCACTCCTCCATTTTCCCTGGGCTGGATTAATAAGACCATGGGCAAACCCCCAAGTGGCATGCTCCGCCTGGTTCAGAAATGTAGCAGAACGGGCTACAATATGAAGTTTACATACATTTCAATTAACTACTACTGCCAAGACTACGACTACTTCATATATGAATGATATAACCTTGTTTACATTGTTAATTTAAAATGCATATGCATCAATTCTTCTTACACCGAGAGGAAGCTCTGTCTCTCTCCAATTGAAAAAGTGTTAAAGCTAGTTAGCATTAGCATTGCCACTGTAGCCACTGTAGCCACGAGGCCTGATACTAAGGCCAAGCCAATCTGTTGACGTCATCATTGGGTTGATTATTTTTATTGGCTTGCATCCTTGCAGACGGGTCCACTTCCCCCCCATAGCGCATTGCAAGTTAACTTGACCTGAAGCATGGCTGGCTTCAGGCTTGGCAGACTCTCAAATCTCCATGATGGTCACTCCCCTCACCCTTTTTTCCTTGTTACTGGCCACGATGTGAAACTTTCCCTTTAAGAATCATTACACTCATTGTCTCATTGAAGAGGCTTGGTGAATGCTTAAACTGTGGCTTCCCATGATCAAGTTCCATTTAATTAAATAATTTGCTTGAATAAATACTTTTTTCATCAATGGCAATCTTGTAGTTCAGATTTTAAAACAACTTGGTCTCACAGGGAAATTAACTCAGTTATTTATTTTCTAATTCTCTCAGCCCTGAGAGAAAAGAAAGCAAACCACCCAATCCAAGCTGGACTTTGATCCAGGCTGGGAGTCTGCCTGGATATCATGCGTCTCATAGTCAACATTGGAGTGTATTCTTCAATGTGGCAGGCCGATATCATCTCAAAACAGCCTATAAGCACTCAGTGGGCTTTTCTAATCGTCTCATTCGACAGCGTGCTTTGTCTCCGAGGCACGTCAAAATAAACCGGTTCGCACAAAGTCCTCTCCTGTAGTTTATGTTTCAGGAATTCGCCACAGGATGTGCGCTTATTTAGCCCCGGCCAGGAGATAGAAATTACTCTCATCCAACACAGTGTACGAAAATGTACGTGTGTGTACACACACACACACACACACACACACTATCCATATTCCATCTTTAAACAGTAATCCACTGTGGTATACGTTGATGGTATATGCATCAATTATGTATGAGTGGTTAATGCAAGGCAGCTTTGCGGTTTGCGAGCCTCCCTTCTCCCATGTCGTCTGTGTGTTAGTCAGCTCTCTCCAAAAGGGGCAGAGGATGGGGGGGGGGGGGGGGGGGGGGTGATTCGTTGCACTGACAGGACAGAAACCTTAATCCCCTTCTAGATTAAATGGAATATGATATTTTTGGCCCATAAATGTGTTGAGATTGAGAGAACGCTTCAGCACACACAATATTGAATCGTGAAACTATTGTTGGTAATGAGGACACGCTAAATGACCCTCAAAAGGCAAGGCACTCGACAAAACAAGCAAAACAAAGAACTTCTCAGAGAAACCAGAAGCTGCAAACCAATTCCGTCGTCCGATGAAAACGACAGCACAGGCTTAAAAACAACATTACATTCAAGCCACGTATTGCACATCCAACGGTCTCCCTTCATATCCTTTTGTTTGCCAAATCTCTGTCCAACCAGGAAAGCTGAGGTTTAGCTCAATACAAATGTGTCAGTAGCAAAGACAATACCATTTTGGCAACAGTCGACACCTGGGTTACATTGTATTCAACAGAGGCTCAGCCATGTGGAGAATCAAAAAGGAGAACCCTTAACAATTTTGAGTAAACATTGGAGGAAATGGGAAAACAGTGCGGGCACCGAGTGATCTTCCAACCTTTCCCTAGGGGGTTAGGCAACCACATTTCCTCCCCGTCGTGTCCAGCCTTTGCAGCTCAGATCTGGTTGGCTAGCAGCACTCCTCACAGGAATATAGAAGTGTGACTAACTGGGACACAGAAATCACTTTTTCAGGGAAACAAAACAACCATGATACGGATTGGCAGGGCTGTCCACCGTTTGTGGGCTCAGGCCAAAACTGAGGATTAAAACCATGTTGCTCTATAAATACACCTTGTGGACAGACTGCGAGTACACCGGCATCTCACTGCTGGATGCAGCGGGGCCTTAATCCTCCCTGTTCCTCCCAGCCCTCGTCCACTCCTCCATCTCGTTACGCTCCTCAAGTCTCTCGGCATTCGTCATCAGGGGGCAGGGAGTCTGTCCGTCTCGCGCATAACTCCCATCCCTTGTTCTCTCCATCTCTCACTTGGCAGGGCTTCTTAATTGGAAACAAGCTGTGAAGGGCCTTTCAGTCGGGAGGTTTAAAAGTGCATCTGGCCGCCCCCCTGCTGGGTCTTCTCTCCGCTCTCTCTCGGCCATGCTACGCTCCTTGTATTCACAGTGTGCTGGGCGCGGAGGTGCCACGTGTCTGGCCCCGACCGTGCAGGGGTCGATGAAACAAAGGCGACACGTTTTGTTTTTCTTACCGGGGGGAAATGAAAGGGCAAACGACATGAGGTAATTATTTTCGCTGAACAGTCAACGGGTCCCGAGGGAACGCGCTTTAGGCATACACAACGTATACACGACTTTAGGTATACACAAGGTATACGCAACCCTGGTTCAATTCCTGCCCGTGGTCCTTTGCTGCATGTTCTTCCCCTCCATCTCTAATACCTTTCTGTCCATCTCATTTATCAAAAATCATAAAGCCTGCAAAACCTAAAATAAATCTTTAACAAACACGTCACACGAGTCCATCGTCGTCGTTCGTCATTGCAGGGTTTTTCTTTCCTGGTTGGGCCGCAGAAGAATGCAATCCTTTCTCCTGACCTGAACTCTATTATTTTTCCAACAACCCCCTCATTCCCAACATGTCCAGCGGCACCCCGTTGCTGGTAATGTAACAGTATCTCATCGAGATGAGGGCCGCTCATCACAGGCCAGGAGGAAGGCAGGGAGCCCGGCTAAACCGGGCCTAGAGGCAGGCCGGTGTCCACAGCCATCGCGGCTAAGAGGAAACTAATGAGAGGTGTCTAACGAGGGGTGGTTGCAACAGACGCAACATCGTTTATTTTAGATCGAATACAGCATCGCAATCTTAACTAGGTCATCCCTACGAAGGTTCAAAAGATGCTGTGATTAGATATTTTATTAAAAGGCAGCGTGAACCGGTTCAAATTATAGTCACTTAGGAATTTCTTCACTCCCCCTCTTTAATGCATTAGAAGCTTGCTGTAAAGTCCTCTGCACACATCTGGAGAATAAAAAACTCAACTATTATACAGAAATTACATGGCCATTACATACCGATTATGGCGCGCATTCAGCCTGTCACAACTTCCCTGTTGTCAGTGGGAGAGGATAAGTGGGATTTGTTGTACAATGGGCCACAGAAACTATTATTTCCACCCAGTTAGACCACCGACCGCTCCGTCTGGCCAATGGGGTTGCGTTGCAGCCAAGTCACAGACCCGCACTGCAAGCGGCCTGCGTGAGAAACAGGCCAGCGTAGTCAGTCAGTCTGTCTAATTGCGGAGACAGACATGCCTCTTGCTCTGGCTGGCGTGCGGTTGTTTGCAGTACGTGGGCTGGAGGGGGTTTCTTTGTCGTTTTGGAAAAAGTTAAATCATGACCCACCAACAAATATTTATCTCCCTGGCAACTAGTTCTCAAGAGTGCTTCCTTGTTCCGCCCACACCTCTGGGCCCAGTGAGTCTCCTTTCCCTTGGCAAGTCCTGGTAGGTTTGGGTACCGGTTCCTGGCCATGGAGCCAGCCTGCGTGCCATTACCATTTGAAAAGGATTCAACATCTCGCTGGTGGTTTGATGGATCGATCTTGGCAGACATAATGAAACCCTTAGGATTTCCCCCAAATGTTAAACAAAAAATGCTTGCATCTTGCCCTCCCAACCGTCAACGTATAAAAATGCTCAATGTCAGGGAAGGATTTCCACGCTCCACCGGGGAGCTGTGAGACTACAAAGGGGGGAAGCAATTAGATGAAATAGAACCAATATGGCCGTAGACTAAACGGAAAGGCTACTTGTGAAAAGTTGGCATTGAATGGCATACCAGTAAGCCAATGCTAGAGACTAATTATATTTGTTCACCCAGAAAGACCTCCCTCATTCCTCCAACCTAATTCAGCGAAATTACAAAAGTATATATCCAAGTATTCAATATCATGCCTTTTCCTCATTGATGTCTTCATGATATCTGTTTGGACAAACGAAGACATTGTGTACTGTTAATTCATTGTTTTAAAAAAAAATACAATGCATAAAGCATAGGGATGAGCCTGATGGCCGGTTTTGTTTTCTTATGAAAGAAAATGCTATTGTTATTAGAACATTATTTCAACACTTCAGCAGCACTTTGACACCTGTAGCTTAGTGTGACAATCATGGAGAATAGAAACTAACATATTATCATAATAATAAGTAATAGTCATTAAACATTCCACGTTTCTCCCCAGGATTTCTTTTCCATGGTGGCGCTATCGGATACTCAGTAGAAATAAGATGTTTCAGCAAGCGGGGGGATTTAACTATTTTATAAGGGTTTTAATAATGAACGTATTTTAGCTGCTATTTCAATATTTGAACGAGGCCAAAAGATACCAGAGTCCCAACAGACTTATAATAACAGGTTGGTATTTAATAAAGCATGAATAGAAGGGTAGCAGTGTTTCTTTCTCTTATAGCAATCCTTCACCCACGACAGAGCAACGGATTTCTCTTCTGGTTTATAGCGCTGGTCCAATTTCCACAAACCTTTGTGTAATGTTCCAACCACACATTTGCTTTGTGATAACTGGAAGTAGGCCTTCTCTAATACTATGGAAGCTGTGTGTCTTAGAAACTTTTTGGCTGCGCTGAAGCACTTTCCTATGAATATTATTAATATTCAACACTTGAAATGATGTAAAAATCGGGCCAACCCTAATAACTCAACAGCATTCCAAAAAAAACAAGCCATAGAAAAAGTGGGAAAAACTTCATGCCAAACTTCAAAACATTTCCAAAATATAAATTCATCGGCCATGTTGCCCAGCCCTGCCTACACACATGCTTATGAAATTAAAAAGGCACTTAAGTGGGACGGAGGGCGGTCCATACGACCAGGGATGGGAACTAACCCCTCAGGGAATACACCGTGCCAGGCTGTGTAATGAGCCTCGATTCAGACAGCGGCACCTGAGCCTTCTTCATCACTCGATATGGGATTGGAAAAGGCATCTTTAAAAAAAAAAAAAAGGACCACATTCCGCATGTCCTTGACTACACAGAAATACATTCTGAGAGGTGAATCATCTGAGGGGTTGTCCAACACATTGCATCTGTGCATCCAAGTCTTTGTTAGGAGGAGGGATCGGCCAACACAAGTACGAAAGGGGCGGCTTTATCGAGGACTGGGGAACAATTAAACTGAATGGCCTGGAAGATGGGCACGGCCTGTTAAGATCCAGATACACACTTAAAGCGGTTAATCGCAATGGAATAGGCATTTATTACACAATTGTACTGCTCGCTATTGGCCATAAACTGCACCGGTCTGTGTGCAGCTTCCTCATGATGGACAGATACATCTTGCCATTTGTCATGTGGGTCTAACTAGATTAGAGATACTTCAGATATAGTATACTTGAGAAGTAAGAATCTCACTGGCTAGGCGGCCAACAGTAACATAAAGGACAGCCAGAGCACATCCGTTTAAACAATCTACAAATAATTGGATGTAAAACAGAAAGGGAGATCTAAGATTCATTATTCATTATCAGGGGCATCATGCAGCAGTGCAGAAAAACAAACTAAATGTGTGTCGTTTGAATCCACAAAAGCAGAAGTACAACTTCATAGAACGAGGCATAAGAGATGAGAGCAGATTGAAAGCAGGGTTTAGCGAGCACATTCAAGGTGAAAAATAATTTAGAACAGGGTTTAGGGTTTCCAAATGAAATGGAAAGAGTGTACCAATGGATGATCGCTAAAATTGAGAGCCAAGCCCATTTCTCTTCCCACTCCTATCAGGCCAGTATAAATGATTGGACAGTGTTGGGCTCATTAATTTAGTTTTACAAGGGCAGCCTGGCCAGGGGAAACTGAAAGCAAATTAATCATACACACTGATTTAAATCCAGCTGTTTGAGAAGGTTACGGCTAAAAGGGAAGGCCTTGGGTGACATGAACGGAAAGATTGGCTGCAAATCCTTCCACACGGTGAAGAATGAATTACAAATATCTGGTACTTTTTATTAGAGCTAATTATTGGGCTTGCTTGTGGATTCCTGTCCGAGCGGCATGCCATGTAACCTATCGCGTGGCTTATATAAAATCAACAGTGCCAAACAAGTCGTAGCGTAGGTAGACAATATAATGCAGGCCTAAGCCAGACAAACAAAAAACACAGGAGGACTATCAAGCTGTGTTGAGGAGCCTACATGTTGCATTGAGTCAATGTGCTACTGAGAAAGTAATGTGTGTATTGTATTCTACGGTTTGCAACATAGGCTATCGATATGGTTGTCTTCTGACTGTATTAATAGTCCTAGTATGCGAAAAGACGCTGAATCAATGTTATCGCAAAATCTCGATGGAGCATAATGACGGTATTGTGTAGTGCAAAACAGTGTCGTTCTCATGGAGATACAATTTTACCTCTTTGACATGTTGGCCACAAAAAATTATCATGAAATGCTCAGAAAGACATTTTTACATTATTGGAATTGGAAAGGGCTGGGCCATGTCCTTGTAGGATATGGCGGGTTAGCTCAGGTTTATTGCTCAGTCGAGTTAGAAGGGCACCTATAATGCTTACAAAGTGTTTCCCACAGAAAGTTTAGTTGACGGGGTAATACTTCAGAGTAAGAAGGAATACTGAAGGGCTGTAAATGTGGTGTACATAGCGTTAATATGGCGAATGTAAAAGGCTTGTTTTGCGATGCAGAATTTAAAACTTGAAGTCGGAGTTCCACCCGGACGGTTTAGCCAAAGTTTAGCAAAACTACTCCGACTCCGTAATCCGCTCAGCAGCTCTCCGTCGGGATGTCGGATACGCAATGCTATTCGCCGCCCGATCTATCTTATATGTTGACTACAAACCATGTAAGCAGTGTTGTAAATAAACTTCCAAAGCTTTTCAAATCTTATTTGGTGCTTTATTGGTCCTTAAAAGGTGCAAAGTAAACAATGTACTAATTAAAGGTGCAAAGTCAAACCGGAGAAGTGATTCAGGAAATGATTAGAGGACCAATCACAGCCCTTGCCATCGCCGTTGCATCGACCAATGGGTCCATGGCGTCGACGGATAGTTAAAAAATATTGGATGCGCACGTAAGCTACGGAGAGGGTCTCCGACAGGCTCTCCGGCTATGGAGAGGGCTCTCCGTGTCTGCGAACAGCACTTTAACATGCACGCGCATTTGAAAAGGCACCATCCAGGTGTAACTATCAACGTTGTTGTGAAAAATAAATGAGCTGTGCAAACCCAGCTCACAACACTATTTCAACAACCCCTGTCTGGGAATTCAGAAATACAAATGCCATGTTTAAGTTTAATAACCAAGTTTATTAGTGTTTTCATTGCTGCTTATCTACGGGTTATGAACCAAGCAGTTTTTTTTAATTTTCCCCTTAACCATTAACCATGCCGTACTGTGCCGTAACTTAAAAACCGAGGTACGTACCGAACCCGTGACTTTTGTGTACCGTTACACCCCTAGTTCTGAGTAGACTCAAATGTCTCTCAGAAGAAGAAAAAAATGGATTAAAAAATTAGAACAATCACATAATAACCTAATCAAAGAGGCCACTATATGCAAGATTTAAGAGTTGGAGAGAGAGCAGATGCAAATAAACATCCCCAAAACAAAACCTTTCCCTCCTCAAGTTTCTTTGCCTTTGAGAAGTGTTTCATTCAAGTGCTATGGTGAGGCTGAGCTATATGTGATTGACAGGCCCTGAAAGCCAATCAAAGAAGAGGTGCCCTGACCGGTCAGATATTGGGCAGGAGGCGCCGTCGGAAAGTTAAATGTTCCCACATAAGCACAGTCCACGTGGAACAGATATTACTTAGAATAACTAAAGAATATGCAATAAGAACTACTAAAATGATGGCTCTTAGATCATAAAGGTAGACTATAGACTTTGGGTGAGGATTCCTGAATTGGGCTCTAATAGGCCATTCACCAATGGTAGAAGATAAAAAACGTATTATCTTGGATCTAATGAAAGATGCACAGCCAAGAATTGTCTAAAAATGACCTGCACATGTTTGCTCTATAAAGACAGGGATACAGAGTAAAAAGGGAATGAATAGGACAATTTGCTGAGAACTGAAACGCCAAATAATGGCATCAAAGAGGGACAATAAGAGGCACTCCCCGGTCAGCATCCGGCTGTTAACACAACTAGACCCGCTGTGTCTGGGACCGCTGAGTGTCATTCGATTCCCGCTTTAGATCACTTTGTTAAGGAGCACTTATGGTGGACTGTGTGCTTAAAGGACATCAACGTACACAAATCACATCAGGCAGGGATTATGCACACCCCGACTCTGGCTTGTGAAAGGGATTCTCTCCGCATTTACGCCTAGTGCATTTTCCCTGTTCTGCTGCTCTATTGAATAGCACATTTGTTCTATATACTGAAACGCATCTACCTCATGAATTTAACATTTCAAGATCAGTCAAACGGTTCCAAGTTCTCTCCATCGATGGGGGTTTAGTCCTGATCAGTTGTGAGCTAAGAGACACTGGAGCTCTAAATTTCCACAGAGAACGGCCCCCTGTTTGCCTTCCTAGATTTATTATTTTAGCATATATAATAGTACACATGGCTAAAAGTGAGCTATATTTATGTGAGCTTGACTGCAGATGCTGCCCGAGACGTGAACTTGATTGCGAGGCGCCCTGCTTATGGACAGCTGTGGAGAACCCTGTTTCGTCTCTGGAAACGGAAAGTCTGGACCTTCATGAAGTCAGACGTCACATATACATGGCTAACTTCAGCTTTCGGGAAATGGTCCCTGGGCTAGGGCTAGTCAGATGGCCGCAGAGACAAGCCAAGCTCTCCATACTGCTTAATGGAAATGGGGATTTTTTTGCCCCTCTGTCGGGCAAACGTCCTGATGACACTCATCTTACTGTGTGCAATCACTCAGCCAATGTTTGGCAGCAAGCACGCAATGAGCTGGCGAAAGCAACAGAGCAACAGCGCGAGAGTGAGAGCCATCAGGGTTTAAAAGGGGAGGGAATGAGAGGTAGATACGATGGGGGAGAAATCAGATGGCCCACATTCGGAACGCGAGAGAGGGAATTAAACTTTCAAGCCAAGGAGTGAACCTACTAAGCCGTAAGCACACTAAGGCCAGGCTTAAGTGGATAGTCCCTTTAAAAGTTGAGCATAAAATAAAATAAAACACCATTCTGCCTCGTTTTCTTTCTGGCCTCTAAACCCTAACAACTCCCAGCCGCACTCCAAACTAATTCAAATCGCATCCAGATTCCATGACCGGCGCCATGACAGCGTGATATTAAATCAGCCTATAACCGCTCAGCCAGCGTGAAGAGCAAATCTCCCAAACTGATGAACTAGTGGCGACATTGACTCCAGCCGCGTGATCACAGCGGGGGGGGGGGGGGGGGGGGGGGGGGGAGCCCGCGAGGGTCACCCTGCACAGCGCACCTCCACACCGAACAGGGCGGGGGGGGTACAAGGGACCGAGGCTGCTGCTGGGGGGGCATTCCTTGCATGGTGGAGCAGGGCCCCGTCTGGGAAACGACTGAACAAACAGCGGTCCGAGCCGCTTCCCCTAACTGGCACCAGGGCATTGTCCCGGGCTAATCCGCACCACCGAGCCACTGTCGCTCACCCAGTACCCAGTAACAACACGGCCCGGTCTGGGGGAGCGGGGAGTGATTCCAGCTGGCTGAAGCAGGGTGAGACAGACGCCAATTTGCTCAACAGATAAGGCAGCAGAAAAACAGTTTACCTCTTAGGAGTATGATTGTGTGAGTGGGAGATGATGTGTTTTTTTCCCGTGTGCGTTTTTTTTAAAGGGCGATTGAGATATCATGCCGATTTGCCTTGAGGGCGGCCTGGATACTGAAAACACATCAACAAACCTAGTGTGTCGCTCAGCGTTTATGGATACTGTACTGAGAGGAAAACTGTTGGTGTGTGTGTGCTAGAAAATGGCTGGATCCATTTATATGCCGTGATTATCAGAATGGTGGCCAATAGAAATTTGTTTGCTATTTATTGAAAAGTTCAGATTCAATCATAAGCCAAACTGTACATGCACAAGAGATAGGGTGGGGTCTTTTGATTTGGGTATCAACTCAAATCTATCCGCCACTAAATGGCATGCTAGTTACAAATTGAATCAGGCCAACAACGTGCCCTTTGATTCTCATTTTAAATTAATTAAATAGGGCCTACAGTCAGACTTTACCCATCACAACTAATGTAATCAGAACAAAAATAACAGCAGCATAACAAATTTCTAGGTTAACACAATTCAAACCATGAATAAAAAAAAAAAATGTGCATCATGGAAAGTATTGATGTTGATGTGATAGAGTGATATAATACTATCCATCACGCCGGTCACACCTGAATGGAAAACAAGTTGCATAGAAAAAATGCATCAGTGCTGAATAAAAGGTTAATAAGACCAAGGCCTGCCACTCACTTGTCGTACTCTGCGTTGTCCCGGTCACAGCGGGCGTCCTTGTGCTTCTGCCAGTCTTTGCCGTGTTTACAGGTGGTGAGAAGGACTACGTCTTCAGAGTTATGGACGTGATACAAGGCGTTCCTTGTGTCTGACCCTATACCGGTCAGGTACCTCTTGCCCTTGAAAACAAGCATGTACTTCCTGTATGGGGGGATGGAGTTTTGTTTCATGTAGCCCCTCTCCCCTCCGGTCCGAGGATGCTCCTTGGAGAAGAGGGGGATGGAGACGTCAAAGTTGGGCCGGAAGTTCTCTGTGCTGATGCTCGCCTTGGCCAACATGGCGTGGCCGATGTCAAAGCCCAGGTCTTCCGTGTAGTCGGGCCACGTTCCAGAGTACAAGTTAAAGATGATGTGGTTCTTGCCCCCATTCCAAAGGGGAAGGCTCTGCACTTTTGCTTTGAGGTTGTGTATATACTGGGGCGATAGCTGGTCCCGGTCCAAAGTATCCAAACTCAGGACAAACAGACACGCCTGCGCCGGGTCAGAGGTGTAGAACCTGGAGCCCTCAATGGAGGACAATATATTTTGATAACTCTCTGACATCTTTTCCCCCTTCTGAAGGGGGTAGACGTACACTTTGAACCCGTTGCTCTTACACTTCAGGAAATCAAAGCAGGAGTCCATCCTGCACTGTCTCCCCGTGTACACACCGGAGATAGAGTCCCGCTTCTGCTGCGGCGATATGTGCCCGTTGTAATCTTCCGTCTCCACCTGATCCCACGGATCCAGGGGCGGCAGCGTCCCGGAGGAGCGACGCCACTGCGAAGCGACGCCGCGATCATCGCCAAAGCTCCGGCCATCGCGCCTGCTGGGACCCCTCCTAGGCAGAGGCACTTGGATGCCCCCAAAGCAGAACAGCAGAATGACACACGCACCGGTAGAGAACAGAATTAAATACCGTTTTTTGGCCTGCATGTGTCCAACGGTGTGGGCCGAGATGTCGAGCAGTAATTCCAAGGAGACCAAAAGTTTCACGTTCACCACCTCCGACGGGATCGCTCCGCCATCTTCCCCCAGGCTGCACAGTCGTTGCATTCACGTCCCCCACCGCCCGCTTCTTCGGATGCCTTGCACAAATCCAGCGATCGGTCCAGGGCATGTGGGCGATGTATATTGGTCATCCACCGTATCTTCTCATCAACCCTTAGTGTGTATTAAACCATCGCCATACTGGTCTGTGAAGAGAGGGTCTCGTGTCTCAAAAAAGCACCATACTTTCTTTGTTTACCTTTTTATGCACTACGTTTTTATCCGCGGTTTTTGGTATTTGTCTGCTATGAAATGTGCTAAAACGTGAAACACACCTACACCGATACCCCTCGTCGGTGTCCGTGGAGAGGATCGTCCAGAGGGGTCCCGGGCAGAGCAGAGTTCAGCAGTGGAGGACGGTCCAGAACCGGGCTGGCTTCAGTGAGAAGCAGGACATGAACCATCACCTCACAACACCACCTACATCTACACCATCAACAGCACCCAGGACCGATGTCCCATTCAAGCTGCAGACGACCCTCGAACAAACTAGTTGGGTAAACCACGGGTTAGTCGGGCTTCAGGTTCTCTGCCGCCGGTGGAGCGAGAGAAGAAGAAAAGCTAGCAGGCTCCTCCGAGAGACACATTCCCCGCTAGCTTGTTAGCTATGCGCTCTCGTCAAAAGTGCCTTTTGTCGCATCTCCTTCACACACTAAAAAAAGCCAATCACGCTACCTTCGAGACTCCGTGGACGCTTCTCGCCTTTTCGTTGAAGCGGCGACGACGACAAATCATCCGTGAGTGTTTTCAGTTCACTTGTAGTTCTCCTGGTCGGTAGGCATTCTCCAGATATTGCAGTGCGCATGTACAGCGGCAGCAGTCCCACCACCACCACGACCGCTGCTGGGGTGACGTCAGACTCGTCCACCGCACCGCGCCCTCCCATTGGTGTTGAGGGTCTGGGGTGGGCGGGGCCTCGCGCGGCACCCATTCACAACCAGAGAGAGGTGAAGGAAATCACAACCACGTATTTAAAACCGGCAGAGCTCTCCTGGACGATTT